>NC_071091.1:46334101-46634101 GCF_027358695.1 Spea bombifrons
CTGGCGAGGAAGAGCCAAACGGACCCACAGATGGAGTGGGTTGAACAGTCACCGGGATGCGGAGTGACTTGGAATGGAGTCGAGACCCTCGAATCGGAGACTCCAGTATGGGAGTTTGAGAGACGGACCCGAGCCTGGCTTGTGAGATGGAGAGCGGCCCTAGAAAAGTGGAGCGCCCACCAAGGTACACATCTGCCCACCCTAGAACAACGAGTCAGGGACCAGGTGAATGGGAGGCTCTACTTGTTCGGGGGACCTGCGTCTCCAGGTGAGGTTTGCGGAGCTAGAGAGGCTGGTCCGGAGATTGGGCTCGAAGAGGAGTACCGAGCCATATACTGGGAAGCCCGAGGCCCGCAGTGAAAATCCAGAAAGCCCCATTCTCCGGAAGGGATGGATGTTGGCGCGCCTGGCCTGTTGTGGGAGGCATTCGAGGAAAGGGATGACTTTGGCAATGGCAACATGGACCGATGGTGGGACATTAGTGACAAGCGCCGGAGAGCCCTGCCGCCCACTGCAATAAGTGAACTCAGTCAAGACCTTGAGGGACTAGTAGACAGAGAATGGTGCCTCAAAGCAGAATACTTGGCACTGTTCGAGGGGCGCTACGCCCTGCGGTGTGAGCCCACAGATGTCACAGAGCGAGCTCCGGAGGCCGCTCGCTGTAATTGGCAATCCTCTGGACTTGAAGGTTCAGCCACTCTGCCCCTGGTACTGCAGCCAGAGCCCGAAGAGGTGAAAGTGGACAATCACTTTTGGGAGGAAGTCTTCCGGGGGATGATGGACCGCATGCAGTCGCCGGAATTTGAGGCAGCGGTCTATGGGTCTCCACTAGCAGTGGCAGAAGCGCCGACAACAGGGCAGAAGGACGCTGTACTCTGCCCAGCACCATGCGCCCCTCCTACTCTGGCTGAAGCGCCGCTGGCCTCTGCCCGCCCCACAGTGAAGGGTCCCTGCTTGCTAACAGGGTCCCACCAGGGCAGAGCGACGCAATCCTCTGCCCAGCACCACAAAATGCCATTAGGCAGAAGAGCCGGCCACGGGGCAGAGTGCTGCTGGCCTCTGCTCATCCCCAGCACAGCGTTTCCGCCGGCTAACGAGGACCAACCAGAAGTGCTGGCCTCTGCCCGCCCCACAGCGAAGGGTCGCCACCTGCTAGCAGGGAACCACCAGCGGAAGAGCTGGCCACAGGGCAGAGTGACGCTGTTCACTGCCCAGCACTGTTCCCTGCACCAGCTGAAGCACTGGCAACCGGGCAGAGAGTCGCTGACCTCTGCCCTGCACTGCTTACAACCCCATTATCTGGCTCTCCCCAGCACAAGCATCCGGGAGGGGGCGCAGGCCGCGACCCTCCCAAGCGGCCATCACCAATTATGGGAGGAAGGGCCACCGGCATTCCTCCCCAGCGGCAGGGTCCAGTGGGCAAAACGAGCCCCAGCTCGGGGAGCCAGGTAGGGGTAAGTGAAACTGCTGCTGCTTTGGAGTGGGCTCTTGTTTGGGTGGGGGAATGTGGAGCTGACTCGGGACAAGCCCGCAGTCAGGGTAACCATGGGAGGGTTCCATCAGGTTGGGAGGGCTGACCTCTTACCGATTGACTACGGGCCAGGCGCAGGAGCCTGGGTGACACGGGGCTGCCTAAAAAAAATTGCTAGATTAAATATAAATACCGTATTGGCCGCACTACCCCCCAGCGGGGTTTAGTGCAGGGATGCGCAGTTCGCATGTCCCGGGCACTGGGCAGGTGTGTGTGGTTTTTTTTTTTTAATTTTAACCACAGCGCTGCAGGGGAGCTGGATCCTTCTCTCTGGCAGCCAGTGGACGTCTGCCCGATGCAGACAACCCAGCTGCTGCCAGCACTTCCACCGGAGTTTCCGTGAAGGAGCGTTGGTGCCCCAGCAGAAGTACCAGCCAGCAGCAGCAGCGGAGGCTATCTGAGCACATCGCACAGACGTTCACTGGCTGCGAGAGATGAGGATCCCCCGCACCACTGCAGGGGACCTGGATCCTCCTCTCTGGCAGCCAGTGGACGTCTGCGCGATGCGCTCGGACAACGTCCGCTGCTACTGGCCAGTACTTCTGCTGGGGCTTCTATGGTGGAGCCAGGGAGTAAGGGATGCATTGTTAAGTCTGGGGAGGGGGCAGAGTGGCATATCGGTGGGGCATAAAGCAGAGGGGCATATCTATGCCTTGGGGTTCCAAATTATATAGATATCTATCAGACACACAGACCGGCATGTATGTATAATAAGATCTTTGTGATAAGCATATAAATCGGCCAGTGATAGAGGAGGTTGGGACCCCATTGTATTGTTAATCCCATTAATGCCCCTGTTGTTTCTGGGAGGCAGATTAAGGGGGCAGTTTGTATGCCAATATCTTGATCTATGTTAATGTGTGCTTTGCTGACTATATCCAGCCATGTGTGTGAAAAAATAAGGTAGTCTTCGTTTTGGTTATACCCTATACTGAGTCTTGACTAGTGACTGGGAAACCGGGGAAAGAATTTGTTGTCCCAGGCCAAGGGAGCACAAGTCAGCGGAGATAGTCGGTCAGACTAGCCAGCTACGTGAGAATCTGGAAATCACATGTAAACTCAGCATTAAAGGAGCTAAAAAACCCTAAATTACAGGCATAGATTAAAGATTGCATACCCCAAAGCTGCCAGCCTGGCATCCAACCTGCCCACATAGAACCTGACCAGCACCCAAATTACACACACAGGACTTGCCAACTTTGTTCCCAAACAGCCCGGCCTGTGCCAACTTTGTCCTCAAACCAATTATACATCTGATACACACAATTCATTCACACAATCATTGATTCTTTCACTCATTCACACAATTCTTTCACACGTTCACACAAATCATCCACACAATCATTTAGGGCTGCAGCTAACTATTATTTTCATAATCAATTGGATTAAAAAAAATGCACATTTTTTGTTTATTTAAAATAATGTAATGAACAAACTGGTTGTTAAAAAAACACTAGATTTAAGATCAGGGCACTATTAGGTATTCAAGAGGAATTCACTGTTTATACACCTATAAATGTACTAAAATATTTTATTCAAGATATAGATTTAACTAACTGGATCTCTAGTGATATCCTTACATTTGGCGACTTAAAATCGAACTATTTCAGACTAGGTTTCCCTTAGTAGATAAGGACCTTTTTTTTTATACTTGAGTGAAGCATTTTTTGAGATCCAAAATTCAGAATTGGATATATTTTTTTTTTAGTAAATATCATAAAACAAACAATCTCCAAATTGACACGATACTTAGATACCCATAAAAATGATGTTTTACCTTCTTCAATAGAGAAATGGCAAAGTGAATATAAGATCTCTTTTCCCATGGAGTGCTGGTCAAACATATGGTTACAGGTTAGGAAGTTAGTTTACATGAAATGTTTTAGAAACGTATCCATCGATGGTACTTGGTTCCGTCTCGCTTAAGTAAGTTTCATAACTCGGGTTCCAGTGTCTGTTGGAGATGTGGCCGAGCGGAAGGGACCCACTGGCACATTTGGTGGACATGTAGTAAATTGGCAAATATTAAGCTAGAAACTAAGGTTCTTTCCTATATGTTTAGAGCCAATTTTGTCCCTCATTCTCAAACTTGGCTCTTTGATTTGGATTTACCTACTTCAAGCAATTCATCTAAGCTTTTGGCAGTCAACATATTGCTTGCTATAAAAAGCTGTCTCGCTAGTTGGCGCAAAGAGGAGGGCCCCACTTGGATTGAGATTATGAACCAAATTTCATTAAATCAAATAGGGCTGAAACAACTATTTTCATTATCGATTAGTCGAATCGATTTTTATCTATTTTATCCTTATATCCTATTTTATCCTTTTATCCTCAAACGGAGATCGGATTATAACACTAGAATCCAGATCCCCCGCAACGCTGCAGGGGACCTGGATTCCCCTCACTGTCGGCCGGTCTCTCACTTCCGTCTCTCTCCCCCCTCCCATACACCCCTCTGACTCCTCCCCCCTCCCATACACTGCGCTGCCTCTCTCCCGACTCCCTGGTGTCTTGTGAACCTCCGTTGCTGACAGGAACTTACACTGCAGCTTCATAGATGCCTCAGCGTAAGTGAAGGTGAGTAACAGAGGCTGTCTGTGCAAAGACTAACTTTGGAAGGTGCTGGTGAGGAGTCGGCTGCATGGAATAGGCAAATATGCCCCTAAGAAGATTCCCTGAGCTGTCTAGTCTTTGACAATATATAATTTTAGTGGGTTTAAATGAAATATGGAACCTCTACTGTGTCTCAAATGAGGCCTGGACCCAGCAAACTGATTTTTAAAAAATCCTTGCTTACAAACAACTATGTGCATCATTCATATTTAACCCTGTAAGTGCCAAAACAAACGAAAATACCAGGACAAATACCTAAATACACCTTTGGAGCTTTCTGCCATTTGCACTGGTTATATATAGTTTTTATAGGTGAAACTGTGAATATTTCCTTTTCCCATTTTTTTATCCACATTTCTAGATATTTTTCATACTAAATGATGGTTTAAATATATAATTATTATTCTAAAAGAAAGCCCTACTTGTCCTGAAAAAACACCAATATATAATGTGTGGCGGTGCACTCAATTGCAAAATTGCAAAGTTGGGGTACCCTTGCTTTGATAAGAGTGCTTTTTCAGACTGCTTGCACCTGGTTAAATTTATAGAACAAAAATGTTTTGAGCTGTGTGAAGCTGCCCCCCCCCCCACAATTGGCACAAATAAAAAATCCATTTCATTAGTGCTACATTTGTGCTGTTTTGTGGTGTAAAAATTAAGATTTGTGCTGCTTTCATTATTAAGATAACTGATTTAATAAAGGTCACCCAGTCCCCCCTTCAAAAGCCAAAAGAAATGAGACCAGGCTTGTTGATTAGTGCTGCGTTTGTGCCATAACATTTATTTATGCTGCTTTGGTTTTTTATCTATTAGTGTTTTTTTGTTGTTTTTTTTGTCAGGAAAACGTATGTAATTAGCAATCAAATTCGACTTAGCTGTGTACAATTGACCCGATGTTTTTGAAATGTGAATAAAGATATACCATTTGTTTGTGGTGCAAAAGTAACGTTTGCCGGTTTCATCTTGGACATATTAAGCATTCTCCTCATAAGGAGAGGCTGTTTTTTATTTTTGTACCCTTTGTGACCAAGGCTGTTTAAGCAGTAATGTTCTCGATCATTTAGTGAACCCACACAAATTACATCTTTTTTTTAATCATATCATTTAACTTCCTATATATATGTATCTATATATATATATATATAGATATATATAGATATATAGATATATATATAGATATAGATATATATATATATTATATATAAAAAATGGTATAAAGAAAAAAAATGCTTTTATTTGAGAAATTGTTTACTCATCTGCAAAAGCTAATGAAAAAACCTGCTAAATAGATTAACTGTTTGTCCTGAGATTAGAAATACCCAATGTTTTTATGGTTTTGTTTCCTTTTTTCCCCCTCCACAAGTTATAGGGCACTAAGTACAAGTGACGTTTTCCTATTTCAAAACCATTTTCCCAAACCTGGTCATTCTGCCCACATGTGCTATTTGGGACATCTTTGAAGCCGATCAATTCAATTTACTCCCATCAAACCATATGATTTTGAAAACTAGATACCCAAGGGTATTCCAAATGGGGAGGGAGGTGGAGGGGGTGTGTTAAATGGGGGCATAAGGCATTTCTGTAGGCAGAGTGCTCTATGAAATGCCTTTTAACCTACTTAATGCCACTCTGCCTCCAGAAATGCCTTTTAACCCTCTATACACCACTCTGCCTCCTGAAATGCCTTATACCTCCCTATATGCCACTCTGCCCCATAATATGCCTTTTCACCCCCTAAATGCCAGAGTGGCACATAGGGGTATAAGGTATTTCTGGAAGCACAGTGGCACATAGGGGGTCAAAAGGCATATCATGGGGCACAGTGGCATATAGAAGGTTAAAAGGCATATCATGGGGCACAGTGGCATATAGGGGGTATAAGGCATTTCTCGGGCAGAGTGGCAAGCCTGGGGGCAGATGTGCATAACTGGGAGGGCAGGTTGGAAAAAAAAAAGGAAATAAAAACAATTTTTTTTTCTCAATCATAGCTTTTATTAAAAAAAAAAATTGTTCACATAGTATACATGAATTAACATTTACTGGTAAAACTTTTTTCTTATATGGTCGTCTTATATTCAGGCTTTTTCTTTTTTTCATAAATTAACACCTTGACTGCATGGTGCTGTCGCTAGCAGTCCCAGTCAGGTGCTAACGACGGCACCATGCCGTCGCTAGCACTATCTTACCTTGATGGAGGTCTGCCCCTCATATTGAAGGGCATCACTGGGACCACCCGATCCGGCCGGTGACAGCGCGCGTAATGACGCGATGATGTCACCACGCAACTTTATGGAAAACTGACAATTGTCAGTTAAAGAGGTATGGGGGCATGCTGCTTAGATGCCTGTATCTCAGGCATCTAAGCAGCTACAGCCCCCCAACATATAGCGTTGGAAAGGTAATCACCCAAATGCTTGGGAAAAAATATTAAAAAATATTAAGTTAAAAAATTAAAAATGTAGAAAAAAAAGTTTAAAAAATGATTTGGGGGGTCTCTAAAGGCAGATAAATAAAGATCAAAATTGCCTAGAGACCCTCAAATTAAATGATCTAAACATAAACTAGTTTAACTTAAAAAAAAAAAAAAGTTTAAACTACCACAGTGATCATATAGCTATGAAAAAGTCACATTCCCTTTCTAAAAATGGCTGATACTAAATTTTAACCCCATGATCCTTTTGATCATGGGGTTAAATTTAGCCAATGGTAGCGGAAGGCAATTTTTGAAATCCTGATGAACTGCAAATATTATTAAAATCAGCCATTTAGCCAGTGTGGTACGCGAGTAACCATCTCATCCCTGGAGCTCCTTGCATTTTTACTGCAAAACTTATTTTTGCTGTAAAAGTGATTTGTTTTTTTCTCCCTTTACCATCATTTCTTTGGGATTGTAAGGGGAAAGAATGGTGTGTGCTTCTGTGAGTGAATGTATGGAAAGTATGGTGTGTGCTTCTGCGAGTGAATGGAGATATGAAAGGCGTGTGAATGGTCAGTAATTAGGGTTGAAGCCTTGACGTGGCATTACTGCTCACGTAAGAAGTTAAATTATGGCACAAAAAGTACATATTTGCAAAAACTACACCCCTTGGTGCATCAAATGAGGGGCTGCATGTGTTTCTAGTACAAACCTGGAGTGCACAAGACACAAATGAACATGTCGCTATGGTTAGAAAAAACATATTTTCTAGCCAAAGCGACATATTCCATTATTTGTGCACTCAACTTTTGTCCTAGAAATACATGTAGCCCCTCATTTGAAGCTCCAAGGGGTGTAGTTTCTTGAAATATGTACTTTATGTACCCTAATTTTACTTCCCAGATGTCTAGACCACTTTAACTTCAGATATGGCAGATTGGAGAATCTTGTTAAAAAATTGTCTTAAAACATTTAGGGGTGATGCCTGCATTTAGACAGCTCTATACAGCTGGAAATTTAAATTATGGTACATAAAGTATATATTTTCAGAAACTACACCTTGGCGCATCAAATGAGGGGCTGCATGTATTCGTAGCACAAGACTGGAGTGCGCAAGACATAAATGAACTTGTCGCTTTTAATTTTTTTATTTTTTTTTATTTTTAGAAGTGTGATACTCACTTATTTGTTGTGCACGTCAGATTTGTGATACAAATACAACGAAGACCTCATTTGCTGCAGCTGGGGGTGTAGTTTCTAAAAATATATAGTTTTAAGAACAATAAGTCTGTAAAATCTGACAAGACTTTGTCCTGGGACTTGAACTGATGTGCCCTATTTGTCTGAGTGGAAGGTTTTGTATAAATTTGTGCATGTCCCCTAATAAAAGTGAGTAGTACCTGGTTGAATATATCTGTACTGCAAATTCCATGATGAAAAGTGAAATGACTGATGGATTACTTCTGTGTAAATGTAGACTTTGAATACTTGCTATGTTTTATTATATTATATTTTTAATTTAAATAGCACCAACAATTTACACAGCACTTATTTCAATCAGTTGAAGGGGACAGGGCCGGATTAACATAGGGGCGGATCAAGCTGCAGCTCCAGGCTCCTACCTGAAAATAGGCCCAGGCAGGGCCGGACTGACTGGTCCTATGCGTGGCCGATGCGGCCGCCAGGGCAGTCTGTAACGCAGGCAAAAGGGGCAGCTGCTCTTGAGCCCGCGGTTGCAACCAGCCCTGCTACTCCGGGTGGCCCAGGCGACCCCCAAGATCACTTACACAGGTGCCCGCTACTTACCGCCAAGGGGATGCAGGAACCCAGCAGAGTCACGTCACATACGTCACATGATCCTGCTGCGTGTCTGCTTCCCCTTGACAGTAAAACAGGGTAAAACAACGTTTGCACAACGTTTGAAAGTAATCCTTCACCCTATTTTCACTAGCAACTATGCTAAAATGTAGACTAGAATTCCTATGTCTACCAAGTAGTGCCATAGGACTCAAGATAAGTCTCCCTTACTACTGTATGCTTGGAAGGTTAGAGGTCACATAGATTTACTTATGGGATACTGGGGGAGAAAATTATGCGATACTGGGGACACCTTGAACGTTATTTGGAACTGGGAAAAAATCGAATGGGTCTGGTGCATGAAAATGAAAGTATCTAAATCATAATAAGAGAGCGCGGAAAAGTCATACAGCTTGCAAAGCAGAGTCAGTTGTATACAGCCTGCAAATATGTTAAAGGAGTGTTTTTATTCTGAGGAATTGGTGGCGATGATGGGTGCTTTTCTTCTGGACAACCTCAGACTTGGAAAAATCACTTCTCTGTACCAAGTCCACATAGGGCAGCAGTTATTAAAACAATAGCGAGTCCAGGTTTGAAAGTTACTGGAGCAGAGGATAAATATGTCCTCTGTCCTCACCATTGTTACCCCACCCTTACATAGCAACTATCCTGTTTGACCATGTTGCAATTAGCAGTCGAGAAGTGCTTACAGAGCCCAATGGTTGTGGTGCCTAAAGGGACAAAACTACTTTGCTCCCACTGTGTGGGATATAGATGACTGAATGGCAGGGCAGTTTATGATGCATAACCATTGTTCGTTGAGTTGATGTCCTTTTAGACTGCCTGGCTGAGGGCACATATTGACAATAGCAGGGTATGTTGGCAGGTATTGTTAGCTTTAGAGGCTATTTCTCATTAGGCCTTTATCATCCCATTTGGCCTGTGTCAATTTTGGGTCATGCCATTTGGGATGATGTTGAATGCACCAACAACCTTCAAGACGTTTGTTGATTATCTTCTTCATGGGCTACAAGACTTTGTTTGCTGTCTGGATGCCATAAAGTATACAGGGGCCCCGTACGATCGCTCCTAGGAGTGGTCATATTCACCACATTGAAAGGCTATATGCCTTTCAATTATGGCAATGCTCAGCAGTTAAAGTACTTAGGAGGCGACATAGGGGCATTCAGCAACAAAAAAAAGTCAGGGACCCTGTTTGAACGCTTCTAGGATCTTTTCAAATTGCCGCATGTTAGACATGCTGCCTCTAAGAAGATGGCAGCACCCATTCAAAATACATTTCCAGAGCATCTTTCCAGACCCTCCTTAGAACTTGAGCTTCCCCTGCAGATTGCCTATGGAGTGCTGTCAACACTATTAGTTGCTTATACATATGTGTACGTATGTATGTGTGTGAACATGAAAAACTATGGTTGGTGTTAAAATACAAGTGGTTTTCATAACTTTTTTTTTCTCTATACCTAGGGCCTCCTGGAACAGGCAAAACATCACTGTGCAAAGCAGCAGCACAGAAACTGACAATTAGATTGTCACATAGGTAATTATTGTATATTAACTGTTTACTTTTTGCATTGTTTTAACCCCTAAATGACAAGACTTTTTCTTACTCGTAGTACATTATGGGACAATGGCTCTTTTAAACTTTTTCTGTTTAGCTGTGATTTTTTTTTTCTTTCTCATTTCGTGCTCCCACACATATTATTATATATTGTTTTGTTTTTTTTTCAGGACAAACCGGGCTTTCTTTAGATACCATTATTTTTATCATATCATCTAACTTACTAAAATAAATATCGTGATTTTTTTGTTAAATTACTTTTTCTCACTAGAAATACATATAATGTTTTTTTGCTTTTTTCTGTACATTATGAGGCAATAAGTACCAGTAGCGTTTTGCTATTTCAAAACCATTTTTCCCCAAAGCTGTTCTGCTATTTCAGGTATCTTTGAAGCTGGCCAATGAAATTTACCCCATCAAACCATATATTTTTTTAAAACACCCCAAGGTATTTCAAATGCTGGTATTTTAACCATTTCCATGCACTAGTTCTACCATCAGCCTTTGTCAAACTTTATGGTAGTAAAAATGTTTTGTATTTTTTCCACACACGTTGTACTCCAGGTATAAATTCACCCCTCCTGGTAAATGTCACTGCCAAACAGCACCCCAATATGCGGAGTGATACCCCACATGCATGGGTTTGTTAGGTTGTTGAGGGACTAAAAGGCCTTTTTTGAGAGGTGTGCATTTTTCAAATTGGAAGTTTGACTCATCAAAAAGTCTGCCCGCATATCATTTTTCGGTTATCTTTGAAGCCGGCCAATACAATTTACCCCATCAAACCAAATATTTTGAAAACTAGCCACCCCAAGGTATTTCAAATGCTGGTATTTTAACCCTTTCCATGCACTAATTTTACCAACCAGCCTTTGTCAAACTTTATGGTAGTACAGTATACCATACATTTACCGAATACCCCAATTAGGTTTTCTTTTCCAGTACATATTTTTCAAAATAGATTTAGTCCAACTAACAGGATTTCTAAATAATATTGTATCCTTTAATTCCTGAGGTTTTTTTTTTCTCTCAGATATATTTTTCCGCACATTAAAGTGTTTACTGTAATTGTGGAATGGTTTATTAGAATTTAAATTCCAATACTTTGACTAATTGTATGTATGTATATTGTGTGTGTGTAGAAATATATATACTATAGTATAATATACACACACACCTGTTCATTTGCTTAACACAAATAGCCAATCAAATGACAGCAACTCGGTGAATTTAGGCATGTAGACCTATGTAAACCAAGCAAGGGGATTTAAGTGACTTTGAACGTGGCATGGTTGTTGGTCCCAGACAGGCTGGGATTGTCACGCACAACTATCTCTAGGGTTTAAAGAGAATGGTGTGAAAAAGAGAAAATATCCAGTGAGCGGCAGTTGTGTGGGCGAAAATGCCTTCTTGATGTCAGAGGAGAATGGGCAGACTGGTTCGAGATGATAGGCAACAGTAACTCAAATAACCACTTGTTACACCCAAGGTATGCAGAATCCCATCTCTGAATGCACAGCACATCAAACCTTGAAGCAGACGGGCTACAGCAGCAGAAAACCACACTGGGTGTCACTCCTGTCAGCTAAGAACAGGAAACTGAAGCTACAGTTCGCATAGACTCGCCAAAATTGGACAATGGAAGACTGGTAGAACATTGCCTGGTCTGATGAGTCTCAATTCCGGCTGCAACATTCAGATGGCAGGGTCAGACTCCCTGCAATATCCCGTCTACAGGAAATTGTCCCAGCTGCCAGAGGCACCCCCTCCCTTGCTCAATTAACCCCTTCAATGCTGCGATTGTGTATGACCGCATTGCAGGAGTTAAAATTAGTCCCCTACTCAGTGCGGCTCCTTGCGGCAGGGGTGGGGTCATCTCCTCTGTTTTGGGTTTTTCTTTTTTTTTTTTCACTACACCCCACCCCTGCCATTTAGTATCTACGCTGTGTGGCCTGTGGAGGCAGGCTGGTTGCTGCGGCTGCTTTGCATCATATTTCCTCTTTCTCCATACGCATTGGTGATTATACTAATGAGTTTGTATTGTTGCTCTGGTGGGGGCATGTGCTCATTTTGCTCAACACCAACCATTATGTGACCACAGTTTACATTAGATTCATAATTCCTTTTTTCTTCTCTCGCTAACACACTCACGCATTTGCTCACTTGCAGAAATGATTGGTTGCCTTTACTGCAGGTTGCCCTCGCCCTATCGTATAATGTCTCCGCTTTCTATTTGGTGCATACCTTTTGATGGCTGTACTGTAGCGCTTGTGCTGCTCTTCTGGCGGGGTCATGGGTTCTTCTTGCCCTGGTCCTGCTGAAGGGTGGGTGGGCCTCTGGGGACGAGTTCTCTGGCTGTAAGGGTAGGGTTTATTTTTTTTATTTTTTTTTCCCCCTTAAAGGGTTTTACAGCTTAGCGGCGGTTTGGTGGGCGGAGGGGTTGTCCTGTTCCTCTTGTGGTCTGGAGGGGCTCATCGAGTTGACATTGCTGCTGTCCAGAGCAGGGCTTCCATATCCCCCTAGCAGGTCAGACTACATTTTGCTTGGGCGGTTGGCCTTGTTGCCATCGCTCTTTCCGAATACTGCTGTTACGCGCACATTGCGCTCATTTTCATTTGTGTTTTGTGTAATCCCCTCTCCTGTGTCGTGTGTTCTCCCCTTACCCTCCTTCCCTGATTGTCTAACACTACGCCGTCACATGTAAAACAATTTAACTCCATTTTACGAAAGTATATGCTAGTTGATGGCGAGCGTTTCACCCGGGTGAGCGGGACTTCACTTGTTACTCTGCCCCCCATCGGTCATACTCCATGATTGACCTTTTCTTAATGGAGTATTATCACCTGGGCCAGGCAGAGGGGTGCTCTATTGGTGCTGCTGAGGTTTTAGATCACTCTCCGGTAACTTTGCGACTCCAAGCCCACCTTTATAGGCCTACTGCTTCTTCTTGGCGCCTTAATGATTCACTCCTGACTAACGATGATGCTGTCCAAGCTGTTTCTGAGCAATTGACGCATTTTTCCCTAGATCACGCTGAATCAGAGGTGTGTTGCTCCACTGTTTGGGAAGCTCACAAATGCACGGTCTGGGGACTCATTATCAGTAAAGCTTCATATCTTAAGAAGCTTCGAACCCAGGACATCTCAGACCTCTCTCAGCGCATTGTGTATGTGGATTCACTCCACAAACGTACTTGTAATGAACGCGCTTACCTTGAATTACTTGCCCTGCGGTGCCATTTGAATACTCTGCTCAACCATAATATATAGAGGTCGTTACTTCGCACTCGTTCTCTATTTTACGAACATGGTAACAAGAGTGGACATCTTCTAGCTAGAGCACTGTGATCCAAGCAGCAGTCACTATATGTTAGTAAGATTAAAACGCCTAGCGGTCTAGTTTCCTGTTCTCCCACTGACATAGCTGATTCCTTTTGTCATTACTACCGTTCTTTTATACAATCTTCCCCCATGGTTCCTTTGGCGCCGGCCGAGATTCTCTCGTACACGCCTACCTGGAGAAGCATATCAGTCGTAAACTGACTGTGGAACAGTCGGCGGCTTTGGAGGAAGAGATAGGGGCTGAGGAAGCGTGGGCTGCTGTAAAGTCAATAGCGACGGGGAAAGCTCCGTGGCCAGACGGCCTTACCCATTCGGTACTCTCGCATTTTCTGAGAACAGTTGAAAACTCCCTTTATGAATCTCCTTAATGCTGTGCGGCAAGGGGACTTCTTGCATCCCGATTCATTGATGGCAATAATTGCTGTTCTACATAAGGAAGAGAAGGACCCATTGCTGTGCCAGAGTTACCGACCCATATCTCTCTTGAACACTGACTTAAAAATATTTGCTAAGGTGTTGGCCGCTAGATCGCCGGGGGTATTGGGCTCCCTGATACACCCTGACCAATCGGGGTTTATAATGGGGCGAGAGGGATGCAACAGGACTTATAGGGCATTAAAGTCAATTCACCTTGCCCAGGCGATGGGAACGAAAATTCTCCTTTTGTCGACGGACACGGAAAAATCGTTTGGCTCCACTGGATCATGCCGTTGTACTCTAACCCATCTGCACGTATCCGCTTGAATGGAGCCCTTAAGGACTCCTTTCCAATCCTTAATGGTACTCGGCAGGGCTGTCCCTTGTTGCCTTTCCTCTTTGATATCACTCTGGAGCCCTTCTTGCAAGCAGTTCGGAATGACCCCGGCATTCATGGCCTGACTTGCTCTGGTCGCGAGTTCAAGGTGTCAGCTATGCAGATGACTTGCTTTTTGGTGGTCTGTTGTCTCTCTCCCACACATACGTGACGAGTTGCGGATATTTGGCTCCCTCTCCAACTTTAAGATTAATGCAGACAAGTCTGAAGTAATGGATGTGTCCCTGTCCACAGCTGAGTCCTGTGCTGTTGGTGCTTCATTCCCATACAGATGGCGCCGTGTATGGAGTATGGATTCCGAGAGACCTCACCTTGACCTACAGGGTAAATGAACGTTCTACCGAGGACATTGTACTTCTTCCAGACATTGCCAATAGCCATCCCAAACTCCTTTTTCTCTGAGCTTTGCGCGCTTATAGTTCGTTATGCCTGGAGGGGGAGCCGTCCTAGGCTTCGCTACACGGTGCTTACGCTCCTAAAAGAGAGGGGGACCTCTCACTGCCCGACTTCTTTGGCTATTATTGTGCTACTCTCCTCTTACGATTGCTCAAATGGAAGTTTAGACCTGGGTTGACATGGAGAAAAGTGGTTCGATGTTTCCCCTCTCTGGTAGCTTGGGGCTCTGGCCCGAGGTCCTCCAGCCCTCCCTTTGTCCAAATCATTCATACGGGCTTCTTTGGGGGTGTGGCGGAGAGGACGGGTTGGTGGTGCTCTCTCCTCTTTCCCATCCCTGTTAACCCCCATTGCTGGAAATCAGGATTTCGCTCCGGGTTTGGAGAGGGATATCTTGACTCTGACGTTACCTCTGGACGCCACCCTGTTGGACGTTTGGGATAGCGCTCCTCCTTTTGAGGCAAAGTTTTTGCTATACGCGGATAGCGCGTTATGGTAAATCAGTACCGGGCAAGCATCATCTTTCCAGGAACCTCACTTCATTTGAACAGCTCGTTTGGCGGACCAGTGTCCACGGGGGGGGGGGATTTCCATAATCTATCGCATGCTATTGGAGAGACTCTTCAGTCCCACCGGTGTTCATGGGACACAATACTTGGGACTAATTGCTAAAGTCCCCGAAAAATGTGAGTACCCATTCTTTAACTCTTTACCACACGGTGCCAGCCACATATTATACTACTGTGACTTTCTTCTTGTCTATGCGCAACCACTATCCCCTGTGATCGCAAAGTTATTTATCAAGCCAAGAAGAGGAAACCGTGGAGAGTGGGCTGCTGCTATTTATAGGACTTTGATTTCACCAAGTGCATTTTAGGACGTTTTATTTTGTCCAAGTGTACTTATGGACATTTTATTGCTATTTTTATTGTTCTTAGTGCTTTTACCTTCTTATTTTTTGCTGGTGTTCATGGGGCACTGGGAGGCCGACCTTGGGGAGACGCTGTTGGAACCCCAGTGGGGGAAGGTGTGCGTATTCACGCACAAATGTTCTATTGCTACAGGGTACCAGGAAACTGCTTACAAGCTGTTGACTAGGTGGTATAGGACCCCGGTGGCAATCAACCGGATCTTGCCGGGGAGTAATCCTACCTGCTGGAGATGTGAGAAGGAGAGTGCCACCTACCTGCACATGTGGTGGGGCTGCAGCAGGCTCCAGCCCTATTGGTCCAGGGTCTTTTGCTGTATGGAGGAGGTATAGGGTGAGCCAATCCGGTTATCCCCGTGTTTTTGTCTCCTTCATTCAGAGAGATCATTGGGTTCAGTTCTTCGTCACCTTCTCAATGCGGCTCGTAGCCTTATACCGCTTTATTGGAGGCGTTCTGAGGTCCCCTCCCTGCGTATGTGGGTGTCGCGAATGGAGGAGATACGGGTCCTGGAGGAACTGGTCCACCTGGCGTCTGACAGGATGGAGGCGTACACTGGGAAGTGGGCTTGCTGGCTGTCATTTCTCTCCTCTCCTGTACTTGCGACACTGCTTTGACAGTAAACCATGGGTTTCTCGCTCTCTGACTTTGTCTAGCTTGCCCTTTGCTATTCTTTCCCTCTTCCTTCTGCTATGGTATTTTCCATTGAGCTTCAGCTCCCCCCTCCTTTCCCCTTTTTGTTTTTATTTTTGTTTGTATACCTCTACCTCCTTCCTTTTCGTGTGTGTCAGTTTGTTTACCCTTTCAGTACGTTCCCTCAGGGTGACAGGGGCATGCAGTGAGCTGATTTTTGAATCTTGGACTTTAGTGCCTTCTACTCCACATTGCTTTTTACCGTGTGTTTTTGACTCAGTGGAGGGAGGCAGAAATTGGTATTGCCTATTCCTGACGTTATATTCTTTTTTTATGCCTACGATCTTTGCCCATGTCATTGTCGTTATTTTTAATTTTTGTAACTTCCCATTGTCTTTGTCTGCCCCCTTAAATCAATAAAATATAATTTACCTAAAAATGAAAAAAAAATTAAATTTTTATTGCAATGTATAGGACAGACTGGCACTAAAATGGTCAAAGAAGTGTTAAGATGCCCCAAGTAAAACGCTTTGGGATGTAATCTTT
Source organism: Spea bombifrons (assembly GCF_027358695.1). Lineage (NCBI taxonomy): Eukaryota > Metazoa > Chordata > Amphibia > Anura > Pelobatidae > Spea > Spea bombifrons. The sequence goes on from NC_071091.1 coordinate 46,350,691, forward strand.
CAAAAAATATACTTTTTAGTGTTTTTTCTTTTTCTGGTCGCTATTGGGGCGCAACTCCCAGAAAACCACATTTTAAAAAAATCTTTAGAAACAGCAATGCGCGTCATTCTTATTTAACCCTGTAAGTGCCAAAATAAATGAAAATACCAGGCATATGAGGTGTTTCCAAATACACTTTTGGAGTTTTTATAGGTAAAACTGTGAAAATATTTCATTTTTTTTTCCCCTAATTTCCCCCACGTTTTTAGATATTTTTCATACTTAAAGCCCTACTTGTGCTTAAAAAAACAATATATGAATTGTGTGAGTGCACTAATTGAGAAGAGAGAATTTACAGTTGAAGAAAGACAAAGCAAAAACATAAAAACAGCTCCAGTCTTTTAGCCCAACCTTAGTAACGAAAACCCGGTCTTAAAGGGGTTAAAAGTCTAGGAGGCGATCAACAACAAAACTTACTACAAACTTTAGCAAAGGCTCGTGGTAGAATCTCATGCATGGAAAGGGTTACAATACTAGCATTTGAAATACCTTGGGCTGTCTAGTTTACAAAAATATATGGTTTGATGGGGTAAAATGAATTAGCCGGCTCCAAAGATGGCCTTGCTAGGAAATGGGTGCAGTAGGAGCAGAGGTTAAGAAATGCGCACTTCCTAAATGTGACGTTTTACCTCCCAAACACGACAAACCCATGCGTGGGGATATCGCTGTACTCGGGAGATGTTGCTGAACACATATTGGGTTCTTGTTTGAAAGTGACATACACTAGGAGCTGTAAATCCATACCTGAAGTGCAATTTTAGTGATAAAAAAACCTCTCGCAAAATAAGTTAGTACCACAAAGTTTGACAAAGGGTGGTAGTAGAATAAGGGCAAGGAAAGGGTTAAAATACCAGCATTTGAAATACCTTGAGGTGTCTAGTTTTCAAAAATATATGGTTTGATGGGGTAAATTGCATTGGCCATTTTTGTAAAGATACCTGAAATAGCACATGGGGCAGAATGACCAGATTTGGGAAAAAAAATTGGTTTTGAAATAGCAAATACTTGTACTTATTGCTCAATAACTTGCAGAAAAAAGCACAAAAAAAAAACATAAGCCATTGGGCATTTGTAAACTCAGGGCAAATCGAATTTTTAGCAGGTTTTCTCATTAGCTGTTAAGGATAAATAACCGTTTTCAAAAGAAAAAGTGAGGTTATTTTTTTCAATTTTTCATTTTATTTTTTTTATAGGAAATTAGATATGATCAAATATCTTGTCCTGGAAAAAAAAAAACAATATAAAACTTGCGTGGGTACACTAAATGGGTGAGGAGAAAATTACATTTAAACATGAGAACCGCAAAAAACAGCCTTGGGCCCAAAGTGTAAAAAGTAAAAACAGCCTGGTCCTTAAGGGGTTAATATTGTGTATTGGTGTAGTGGGGAGGGTTTGTTAGTTAGTGGGTAATTAGGGTTAGGTAGGAGTTAAATTAATTAGAAAAAATAGAAAACTGATTGGAATTTTATATTAATATTTAAGCCTGGCCAATTCAATGTACCCAATAAAACCATATATGTTTGAAAACCAGACACCCCAGGGTATTTCAAATGCTGGTATTTTAGCGCTTTCCATGCACACATTTTACCACCAGCCTGTGTCAAAGTTAGCAGTAGTATTTTTGGTATGTATTTTTCCCACACACGTTGTACTTTGGGTATGAATTTACAGCTCCTGGTATATGTCACTGTCACACAGCACCCCAATATGTGTTTAACAACATCCCCTGAGTACAGTGATGCATGCATGGGTACTCTGGTTATTTGAGAGGTAAAAGTCCACCTTTGAGAGGTGTGCCCATGTCCTATGTTTGGGACATGTTTGAACCTGCCCATTTCGATTTACCCATCAAATCGTACAGTTTTTTTAAAAAAACAAGACATCGCATGAACATGTAACATGCCAGTATTTTAACTCTTTCCATGCAAGAATGGTTTGAAGATATAGCTCTAAGTTTAGGACTTGCTCATAAAAATAAATATATATATATATATATATATATATATATATATATATATATATATGTAGTTGTGGGCAGTCATGTGTAAGGGCAGTGTAAGAAAGAGAAGAAAAAAAAAAAATCTGGGGCACACAATTTTCCATTCTTGCCTTGGGCGCAAAAGGAGCTAGCTACGGCTCAGCATCAAACAGTATATTTTTGAAAACTAGACACCCCGAGGTATTTCCATGCATTAGATTCCACCACCAGCCTTTGTCAAAGTTTGTGGTAGTAATTTTTTTGTATTTTTTTCACACAAATCATACTTCATAAATTTATGTCACTATCAAACACCCCAATATATGTTCAGCAACATCTCCTGAATGCAGTGATACCTCCCATGCATGGGTTTGTCTGGTGTTTGGGTGCTAAAAGGCTACATTTGGGAAGTGTGCTTCCCCCCCCCCCCCCATTTTGGTCAGTCTGTGCCTATGCCCTATCTTTGAACCCAGCCAGTTTACCCCATCAAACCATTTTTTTTTTTTTTTTTTTTTTTACGTAAACACCCCTTGGGTATGTGAAATTCTTTTACTTTAACTCTTTCCATGTCAAGGTTTTTGGGAAGATAGAGCATTAATTTTAGCACTTGCTCATAATAATAAACCTTATTTTTTACCTTACTTTTTGGACTGGGGCCCCTGCTGCCAATCTCGGTGTTGCTTAATTGCACATGATGAAGAAGGCATGCCAGAAGGCATGCCAGGCACATCAATTGTTGTTAGCTGACTGTCTTTTGCTGATGTCTCTGGCATGTCAATTGTCAACCGGTTAATGATTGATCACTCTCATTGATCATCAGCCAGTGACCTAATCTAGTGGATGTGTAATATACACAGGTACCTTCCTACATATATTATATACAAGTACTTTCCTACAAAATTATTATACTTATTCCTGCATATAATACGCAAGTGCATATTATATCTGAGATTTTACAGTGTTTTTTTTTTTGTTTTTTTTTCTCCCCCCTTGTGCTTGGAACAGGACAAACTGATTTCACAGAACCGCATGTATATAGAATATAACAAAATTGCTATAAAACTATATGTGAATACTTTAAATCTGTTTAGCAGCAACTTACTTTAGTGAAGTTAATATTACAATAATTTCCTTTGTTTTAATTTGCAGGTACAAATATGGTCAGTTGATTGAGATCAACAGCCACAGTCTTTTTTCAAAGTGGTTTTCTGAGGTAAAGTTTTCAAATTCTACACAAAAATACCCTTTTTTTGTTTTGTTATTCCGCTTGGGTAATGTTTTCATTGCAATATATATATATATATATATATATATATATATATATATATATATATATATATATATATATATATATATATATATATATATATATATATATATATATATATATATATATAATATAATATAAGCATTTGCTTGTCACCGCTTGCAAAAAAACTAGTTATGTGATTACTATTTTTAAGTGTATAACATGGCTATGCAGTCTTTCAATAAGTTTGCCACATCATTAACTGTGGCTACCCACAGTTGATATATCTGTGGCTACCCACAGTTGAATAGAACGAACATAAACATTGTTTGGGGCCCTATTAAAGCTTTCCTTAGCAATGGGTATCACTTATGTGATAACTACTACGCTAGTGTCCCTAATTATGTCTTTCCTTACCACCATCCATAAAGACCAGTCTGCCAGTTTGTGCCCATGTTAAAGCTGGGGTCTGGAGGAAACCAGTCTGCATAGAGTGTAACAAGTGTATAAGGGGTTTGATCCAGCAGATCGTTTATAGCAGCTATATCTTGTAATGAGAAAGTGCTAGTTTTTATGGTGCAGATATGAACCCTTTTTTATTTTGAAAATGGCAAATCTCCTTATTAGATGCACATTTTTGTAGCATCTACTATCTAAGTGGTTTCAGAGATTCTATTTGAGACTGCAGCGTTGCGGGGGATCTGGATCTTAGTCTCATAGTCAGACCTATTTGAGGTCTGATTATAAGACAACCCCAATTATAAGACGAGGGGTATTTTTCAGAGCATTTGCTTGTCTTATAATCGAGCAAATACGGTAATTGATTGTGGAGTTCAGGGGTAGTTTTCCCCCAAGCATCATTGTGATGGGAGGTCCTGTACCCTGACTGGGTACTCCCACTAAACATTGCTTCCTCTTGCTGTGACACCAGCGATTAACCCCTTCAGCACCAGACAGAACCAGCGTTTGAAGAGAGAAGGGGGTGATGCTGCTGCCACGGAGCTGTATAGCAGCCCACCCCAAGAATCAGACAGCACTCTTGGGGAGTTCTCTAATACTGAACCATGTGCAGAGGAGGACCTGATGGAGAACTTTGTGGGGCTTGTTGTGTCTATTGTATTTTAACGTACTGCATTCAACCATGCAAGTCAATGGAGCCCAGCTTTCTAATCACAATGTAAAATAGATTACAGAAAAAAAGTTAAAAGGAGAAAAAGTTAAAAAAAAAAAAAAAAAAAAAAAAGAGAAATGTAAACATTTCCCACATGTTTTGGAATTTCCCTGGGGTGTCTAGTTTTCAAAAATATATGGTTTGATGGGGTAGATTGCATTGGCCGGCTTCAGATACCCAAAACAGCACATAGGGGGAAGAATTACCAGATATGGAAAAAATGGTTTTGAAATAGCAAAACGCTACTTATTGCCCCATAACATGCAGAAAAAGGCAAAAAAACAAACATTAGGTATGTCTAAACTCAGGACAAACAGTAGAATCTAGTTTTTCATTAACTTCTATAGATGAGTAAAAGATTTTTCAAGTAAAAGTTAGTCCTTTTTTTTTCTAAATTTTTCACCATATCTTATACTTTTTTTTATAGTAAATAATTTAATACAATCAAAGCAATGACATCCAAAGAAAGCCCTTCTTGTCCTGAAAAAAAAACCAGTATATAACTTGTGTGGGTTCAGTGAACAGGAAACGAAACTAAACACGAGCAGTGCAGAAATGTAAAATCAGCCATTGTCACGAAGGGGTTAAACAGGTTTACCATCAAATGTGTCTAACAGTTTGACGGGCAAAGAATTCAAACCATTTCCAAGTACGTACTTATTGCCAAACATCCGACAACAGAATGGCTGAGACCCATGAAAGACTTTTTCAAATGTGGCCATTGTAAAGCCTATCAATTTCTAAACTCTACACGCTATCAAACATTTTTCAAATTGCATGTTTTTTGTTTTTTCTTGGTTATCATTCTCCTGTGGCATTCAATATATCCGTTAAGAAAACGTATATTATAACATATCAATTCAGTAAATGGTATGATTGATGCTCCAATATCTAAAAATTATATGGGAAAAACCATGCATATTTCCTTTATAGCAATTAAAAGACTTTATGTAGGACCACGCAAAGTGGATCTAAATATAAAACCCGCCGATCTTTCTTTCTGGATTTAGAAGGTAAAAACTTTAACCCCTGGTGGACTCAATGACAATTTTAACCCCTTTGTGATAATGGCTGTTTTAACGTTTCTCCGGGACTCATGTTTAGCTGTAGTTTTCTTCTTTCCCGTTTATATACTGTTTTTTTTCAGGACAAAATTATTTTAATTGTATCATATCATTTACAGCTCCTGGTATATGCCACTGTCACACAACACCCTAATATGTGTTCAGCAACATCTCCCGAGTAGTGGTACCCCACATGCATGGGTTTGTCGGGTTGTTTGGGGCTAAAAGGACACATTTGGGATGTGTACATCCTTCCACCTATGTTAATTGGGACATTGTTGAACCCGGCCAATTCAATTTACCTCATCAAATCATACGCTTCATTAAAGTTGACACCCCATGGGCGCATTTAACATGCCAGTATTTTAACTTTATGTGCGAGAATTGTTTTATGACTTGCTCAAAAATAAATACCCAAATTTGAATATTAATTTAGGAAAAAAGCCTTAATATAAGACTATCCTATAGGAAAACTGTTTTACTAGTAAATATTCACATGTAAACTGTTTTTCATGTTTAATAAAAACTGATTGAGAAAAAAAAATTTCCTTTTATTGTCCAACCTGCCCCCCCCTATCGTTATCCACATCTGCCCCCAGGCTTGCCACTCCCCCCAGATATGCCTTATACCTGGCTATATGCCTCTCTGCCCTACAGATATGCCTTATACCTGGCTATATGCCTCTCTCCCTCCACCGGCTGCCCCCACTACACACCAGGGAGTCTGAAGTACAGGGGAAGAGCCAGCATCAGCGGAGGTTGTCTGTGCGCATCGCACAAACATTCACCGGCTGCCAGGGAGGAGGCAGCGCTGCAAGGGATCCTCCTCTCTGGGAGCCGTTGAATGTCTGAACAGGTGGGTTTTCAGAGAGGTTTTGAAAGTTGCGTATGAGGCAGATGGAACGGGGAAGGGAATTCCACAGGCAGTGTGCGGCGCCGGTGAAATCCTGAATACTGGGAAGAGGTAACAAGAGTAGAAGATAGCTGCAGGTGGGTAGGGGTGTATTTGGATAGGAGGATAGATATGTAAGGCGGTGCAGAGTTGTTGAGGGCTCTATAGGCCAGGGTCAGAAGTTTAAATTTGATTCTGAAGGGTATAGGGAGCCAATGAAGTGATTGGCATAGTGGAGCAGCGGATGAGGAATGGCGTCAGAGAAAAATTAATCTAGCTGCAGTGTTGAGGATAGATTGAAGTGGTGAAAGGCGGGAGAGGGGGAGACCGGTTAGTAGGGCGTTGCAATAATCCAGGCGGGATATCACAAGGGAGTGGATTAGTAATTTGGTGGTTTTTCAGGTGGAGGCGACAGGATTTGGTGAGGGACTGGATGTGAGAGATGAAGGCGACAGCAGAGTCACGGGTGACAAAAAGACGACAAACCTGGTCTGTTGGTTGGAAAGTGGAGTTGTCAACGGTAATAGAAATGTTAGGAAATGTGGACAGAGCAGATGGTGGGATTACCGTGAGATTAAAGATATGGGTTGGGGTAAGGACACTAGAGGGGGGTGTTACGAGCAGGGCTATCAGCCGTGCCGTGAGAGTATGGGTGTAACAAGGGCTAACCAGACTTCTGGTGTGTTTGGTCACTTTCCCCGCAGTGCACCAAGCAACCTCCACCAACCCCAACCAGTCACCCCAAAACTCCCAGTGTAAAACACGCTGCCACCACCAAGAACTTTAAAACCAGGCGTCTTGGGTTACCCCAAAACAATCAGACTGCGATATATATACACAATCCTCAAACTGATATCTATATAGTTAACCGCTTAGTAACGTGACATATCTATATGTATACAAAAGGCTATCTCTAGGCTGAATTCGATTAGAGAACAAAGAACATAACTGATGAAAATGTTTTAATCTGAGTTTAAAATGGGTCACAGTGCTGTTACACAAAAATGCATATAAAAAGAGACTTAAATAGTACAAGTACATAAACAGTGTAAAATAAAAGGGATAAAACAGAGTATCATACCATACTTCCTTGGAGCCTTGATGTTGTCTCTGTGGTGGTAAAAACAGGCTCTCCCCCATTACCAATTGCCCACCATTTTTATCCCCCCCCCCAGACCGCCCTTTTCCTGTTACCTGAGCAAGGGGATGGGAGTAGGGGGTTCCAAACTATGACCTTCTGAAGGCGGGGTTATATCTGCTCAATTTTGGTCTGGGATCACAAAATATGTAATGATGAAGGCTGAGCTTGGCATAATTATGACACCAGAGGATCATCATAATTCTCTGGTCCTAGTGATAATTTTCATACCAAACTCCACACCTGTATGAGTTGGCACAAGGACATGTTCGCATAACACTTGCTATGGTCATGCCTACATCGCATGTTTGGTCTCCCTGAAACCAGCACATCACGGGCATAAGGATGCAATGTACGATGGGGCCTAAAAGTTATATACCCATCATATTTTGTACATTATGCATTCAGTGATTTTATGATTTTACCCTGTGTACCTTGATACCCTGTCTCCATACCCCAGGGAGATGTAGCCAGGATGTTTTATATTGGGTTCTGGCTCCAAAAGGAACGGTGTACACAAATGTTAATGGACTTAGCCTCAGTCAAATCCCTTAACCCATTCAGTGCCAAGCCCCAGTTACTCATGCCGTGGCGGGGGGGGTAGGAGATGTGAAGGTGCAGGGTCGAGTGGACAGGTGGTGAGGTGGGAGTACAACAGGACCTTGGAAACCTCAATGGGTGTAACTGGGCTGAAGCAAGTGAGGATGGATTGAGGCGAGGAGGGAGGTTGATGTACCATATGATTGACACTATGGGGGAGGATGTTAACCCTCATGGTGTCAATTTTGTTTTTGAAGTAGGTGGCAAGCTCTTGGGCAGAGAAGTTGGAGGGCAAGGGAGGTGCAGTGGGCCTAAGAAGGGTGTTAAAAGTGGAGAATAGATGTTTAGGGTTATGGGAAAGAGAGGTGATTAATGAAATGAAATATGTTTGTTTAGAGAGATTGAAGGCCGATGTATAGGAACGGAGCATGAATATGTAGTGAATTAAGTCTTCAGGTGAACAAGACTTCCTCCAAGGCGGTACATGAACACCTTTGAAGGAGGCGCGTCTGTATGGAATGCCATGGCTGAGGTGGGCAGTGTGGGGGATTGCGTACAGTTACAGGGGCAACCATATCTAGGGCTGAGGCTAGTGTATGGTTATACTGAGCTGTAGCTGTGTCAGGATAAGAGGAGGATATATGTGAGAGGAGTGGCCATAGTGTATCTGTAAGCTGGAGTGTTGAGGTTGCGGAGGTTACGGTAGGATTGTGGTGGTTTCTTGGGTAGAGAAGGTGTGTGTGATATGTCAAGATTAAATATAAGCAGGCTGTGATCAGACAGACAGAGACAGACAGATGGGAGAGTTGGAGAAATGAGATGTGGAACAAAGGTGGGAGAATACTAGATCGATTTGATGACCGCCACAGTGCGTCGGGGAGTTAGTCCATTGTGAGACTCCGAGAGAGGAGGAGAGTAAAAGTAGTTTGGAAGCGGCAGGTGAGGGTGGGTCATCAATAGGTTATTTTTCTACAGCCATGGATGATTGTACCAGTGAACAACAAATCTTGATATACCATGTAATACCTGTGCATATTATTCGCTTTACAAAGGAAACTATATGCATGTATTATCTCTTTGTTTGTATGTATACTCGCTATCACTATGACTACCTACATAAGGGAGATTTTGCACTGATTATTATGTATTATTGGAACTGATAATATGATTAAAAGTGAACTCGAGAAAAACCCAATAAAAATTAAATAGATTACATGGTTTTTTTTGGGTTTTTTTTTGTTCAGTTTTCACAAACTGAAAATGTCTTGGCTTTAAATCACTTTGTGCAAGCATGATTTGGGAGCATGTTGTAATGTAACACTGTGTAATACAGTATCAGTATATACGATTATGTATTTGTTGCATTAGGAAAAATAAAAAATCATGCAAAATAATTTTTTGTGACTTTTGATAAAAAGATAAGCGTGTACTTGGGCTATTGCCATTGTAAGCTTTCAATGTATGCTTTTATTGATTTATTTTTACACTTTATACCATGTACCGTATTTTTCGCTCTATAAGACGCACCTGCTGATAAGACGCACCTAGATTTTAGAAGAGAAAAAAAAGGAAAAAATATTTTGAGCTAAAAAATGGGCTAAAATATTTATTACAATAACTGAATAACTTAACATGAACAATAGCCAACAGCAGCATTAAGAACCATCATTACCAATCCACAGATTCCACACATACCAATCCACACATATACCAATCCACAGATTCCACACATACCAATCCACTCTCACTGTCACTCAGTCTTACTGAATGATTTCCTACCTTCTTTTCTACCTCTTTTCTTCTTACAGCAGTCTTCTTCTTACAGCAATCCTCCTCTTCGCTCCTCTTCTTCTGTCTTCTTCCGGGTCAGAGGGCACTGTGGGCGCGGCTTCAGTGCTGCCGCGGTTTGTTGTCAGATCCCGGCGGCACTGAAGCCGCGCCCACAGCAGCAGTTGCCGCGCGGATCGCAAGGGAGCAGTATCGGAGGTCTTTAACAGACCTCCGGCTCCCTTGAGTGATATTAAGCCGGTTCAAGGGAACCGGCTTAAAATCACTCAAGGGAGCCGGAGGTCTGTTAAAGACCTCCGATACCGCTCTCTTGCAAGCCTGCTCCTCCAGCGGCGGACATTACTGTCCGTCTCTGGAGGGGTGCCGGGTGCCGGCAAGTTGGCACCCCCTGATGAGCGGCACCCGGTGCGCTTTTGGTGAGTATATGCCCCCCCCCTCCCTGCCTGCATCTTCGCTCCATAAGACGCGGCTGATTTTTCATCCTACTTTGGGAGGAAAAAAACTGCGTCTTATGGAGCGAAAAATACGGTAATTTAAAACTTGTGTCGTAACACCTTGCTTTACGTATGCTCCGGTTTTCCCCCAAGCGGTAAAAGTAGTAGTTCACATAGGGTGAAGCAGCAGCCCCTGTGGAAGTCTGTGAGCGGCACCGGGAGATCTGCAGTTCAGATAAGGGGTGGAGGAAGGTGTATGAATGAATGTGTGATTGAGTAAATGTATGAGTATCTGAATAAGGGAATACTTGTGAATGAGTATCTGTGGATGAGGGAATGAATGAATGTGGATGATCGAATATGTGTGTGATAGCATGGATGTGTAAGTGAGGGGGCATGGGACAGGCAGGCTGGTTAAAGCAGGGATGGCACAGGGGGAAAAGATGGCAAGTCCTGTGCTTTCTGTCTGGATGCTAGGCAAGTCTTGTGAATGTAATCTTGGTGTGAGAGCTGACATTAAGGGCAGGGCTGGGTGGCAATACACAAGGGTATAGGGGCAATGGGGCATTAAATCACAAGGGGGCTGGCTGGGGGCATCACATTAAATAATACTAAAGGGAGGGCTATCTGTGGGATAAATATACGACGTGGGACTCATTTTTAAGCTGATTTTGTATGGCCTGCAAATGTTATAAATATATAAATGGCCCCTGGCATAAGTTTCCCCACCCCTGCCTTACATAGTACCCTATAGGATATTATTTTTAATACTTTTGGTTTGGGGATAGTGAATGGGGGTTATACTTTGCACATGTAGTCCAAGGGCAATGGGATGTTGGGGCTTTTTAAATTATCTTTATGTGTAATGTTATCACTGTTACCAAAGGGAACGATTTCCTTCCTGTCCCCAAAATCATGATTTCTCGTAATATAATAAAGTTAATGAAAAAAAAAAGAAAAAACCCTTACATCCCATTTCCCTAACACAACATCTAAACGGTATAACCATCCTGCCCCTGTTCACGACCCCCAAACTCGTTAAGCCATAACTATAAAAAATACTACCCTATAAGGTAGTATTTTTAAGGGATGGATATGGCCATCTAGAAAGAAAAAAAAACTAAGGATGTGGGGTATTTATGTAATCAGGAGATGCAGCTAGTGTTCCTGTTAATGACTCCTAATAAGTGGCAGCAAAGCACTGCAATTGAAATCAGAGAAGACATTAACATGCCATATCTAACTGTATAAAGTTCTAAGCATAACGTTATATACATCAACTAGTGATAGTATGGTATCTAGTAGAAAGTGAAAACATGAAGGAAGAAAACTGCTGATGTGAAACTGCCAACCAAAGATAAAATCATACATTAGTTATTACATTATAACTTCAATTTAATGGCTGTAAATAAAGCTGTATCTCAGTATATATATTTTATACAAATAATGATAAACACAAAAAGCCCCCTGTTATTTATCAAATGTATTTTTTTAATTTTTTTTTTTTATATATATATATAATAGAGTGGAAAATTGGTAACAAAGATGTTTCAGAAGATTCATGAGCTGATTTATGACCAAGAAGTTCTTGTGTTTGTGTTGATTGATGAGGTAGGTTTCTTACATTCTGTGTATAGTTAACATTTATCCTATTAAGAACATAACATGAAACAATAATGAAATCATAATTTTAGGCAATATTTACGTGTTTCCAGCCCTAAATATCTGTAAGAGGTGTAGTCAGGCCATATCCCTTCAACACTTACAGCTTTCTGTCCTGCAAATGACATTGCTCGTCACAATTAATACTAAAGGGAGAGAGTTAAAACCAGTAGCTTTTGTATATGTTCCTGATAACTTTCCATTTAGTGAATTAATCCCAATGATAAACATTTTAAATAAAACAACCGTATTTGTATTATAAATAACATATCTTGGCAAAGGAACATCTTATTCTTTTAGTAAAACGGCTTTTAGTCATTAGTCTCGTGTCTGGCACCTCAATGCTTAATGTAGTGATACATTGGAAGGATTACTATTTATTTCTGGATAAGGAAAATTGATATAGTCATGTCAAGAAATGATGCAATTTTTAGTAGAAGGTGGGATACGTTTTATTGGACCAACATAGAAAAGGATGTAAAGGGCTTAAGCTTTCCTATGTAGTCCCAATTAATTATTAAACCTTTGAACATTCAACAATGTTATGAGATGATTTTCTTTACTGCTTCAACTGCTTAAATGTTTACATCAGTTTGGTCTAATTTGATTATTTATTTGAGTCTCTGCATTCTTTAAATGATTTCATACAGGTTGAAAGCCTTACAGCTGCACGAAATGCATCCCAAGGAAATACTGAACCATCTGATGCCATTCGTGTAGTAAATGCTGTTTTGACACAAATAGATCAGATAAAACGGTAAGCGGTTCAAATCCAGGAAAGCTTGCGTTTTTTAACTGGTCATGCTTAAATAATTATACCTCTGCCTATTAAACATTTGCGGTCCTATGTCGGAATATATCTGACCCAAACATTTTATAGCTTGTGGTTCAATGTTGGATTTCCTAGTGACCACTAGATGTCGCTATTATAAGGAAGAATTAGACTATTATTTTGGTCCATATGGACATGATGTCATCACGCAGTTGCTGCAGATTTGTCGGTTGTACATCCATGATGCTAATCTTCCATTCCACCACATCCCAAAGGTATTCTATTGGATTGAGATCTGGTGACTGTGGAGACCATTGGAGTACAGTTTGAGAAACCAGTTTGAGATTATGTGAGCTTTGTGACATGGTGCATCATCCTGCTGGAAATAGCTATCAGAATATGGGTACACTGTGGCCATAAAGGGATGGACATGGTCAGCAACAATACTCTGGTAGGCTGTTGCATTTAAACAATGCTCAATTGGTACTATTGCTTGGAAATGTAGCTGATGTGGCCTTACCCCAAGTGGACTCCTCATAACTGGGCAGTTAAGAGTTACACTGCACTATCCAGACATCCATCCCTGGTCTTCATGTTTTCATCCAACTACTCCTCTGGCAATCACTAATGTCTGCCATATCTCCTTCTCTTACAGTTATGACTATCACACCTTTCCCCTGAACCCCTCATTTCCTGCTTTTACCCCTGTTTTCTACCCAGTATGTCTTTATCCTGCATATCTCCATACCCTGCTGCTCTCAGAGGGTTAAATTTGGTGCCCTCTATTCTAGCTTAATTGCATTTGTTAGCCAAGGTGTGAAACATCTGCCTCCTGTATGCAATCACCTTACCTGACCACTTGTGAGGCAGAAATATAAATGCCTAGGCCTCACTTAGAAACATGCTTGCTTGGAAATGTAGCTGATGTGGCCTTACCCCCAGTGGACTCTTCATAAGTGGGCAGTTAAGAGTTACACTGGAGTTAAACTGGAGGGAAACTACATACCAAATACCACTGCACAAAGCAGGATTTCACCCGCGCCGCACCCCTCCTGTGGAATTCCCTGTTTGGTTCAGACTTTCTACCTCATACGCAACTTTCAAAACTTCTCTGAAAACCCACCTGTTCAGGGAAGCATAAAACATTCCTTCCCAGTACTACCAGCCATCATAATCAAGCCATCCGAACAATCAACAGTTTCAACACATCATCGGAACCAGATCAACTCATCCCCATCCAAGCAGTCCTCTCCTATTGTCTCACTTCCCCCTCAACCACTGACTAGATTGTAAGCTTGCAAGAGCAGGGCCCTCCTCTCCTTTGCACCAGTTTGTTATTCGTCTACTGATTGTAACAGCACTGCGTAATCTGCCGGCGCTTTATAAATAAATGTAATGTACTAAGGGGCCCAAAGTCTGCCAAGAAAATGTCCCAGTACACCACCACTACCTGTCTGAACCGTTGATACAGGGCAGGATGGATCCATGCTTTCATGTTTACGCCAAAGTCTGACCATGCCATCTGAATGTCACAGCTGGAATTGAGACTCATCAGACCAGGCAATGTTCTCCCAGTCTTCCATTGTCCAATTTTGGTGAGCCTGTGCAAATTGTAGCCTCGGTTTCCTGTTCTTAGCTGACAGGAGTGGCACCCGAAGAGTGTGGTCTTCAGCTGCTGTAGCCCATCTGCGTCAAGGTTTGACGTGTTGTGCGTTCAGAAATGGTATTCTGCATACCTTGGTTGTAACCAGTGGTTATTTGTTTTTTTTTTTGTTTTTTTTATTTCAGAGCAAGCTAAAATGACTTATACAAAAATACAAATATTACAAAAAGCTCACATTTCTGAGCCTAAATGCAATAGCAATATATCAGCCATAAATATTATTATACAAAATTACAAAAACCCCCACCCATCCCCTCAAGGCAAGGTCTGGGGAGAGAAAAAAAAATAAAAAAGGGCAAATTTTATTTTACCAAAAACTCCAAGTGAGGTAGAACGCTTTCTTTTTCTTTTCGTGTGTCCTAACATCAAAAAATCTTCTTATTTTTCGTGGAATTATGTGCATGTATTAGTTGATTATACCAAAATTTATGTCTATTATCTAATTCAAATTCAGATTTAAGAAGGTTAAAGTCCTTAATCTGTCCCATAACAAACAACTGTTTAACAAAACAAATCCCTTTTTTTTCCCAAAAATCACTTCCTAATCCCTTTGGAATTCCTGAAATTTTACATTGTGCCATATTTGTGTATAGGGTAAACTCCCCTCAATTTTACAGATATATTTAATTTCGTCCCATATTTTCCTGTATAATTTCACCGAAAGTGTGTTTTCCAAATCCCCTTCCAGCTGTAAATCTGTCTCCATCATTTTGGCAGGATTAGAGATCCCAGTAGAATTTAAGAGAAATTGTATTAAAGGTCCAGGTCGATAAACTCTCAAATTCTGAGCCTTTGAAGCCAAAAAATAGAATTTAAAATGAGGCAATGCCCAACCACCCTCCCCCTCAGGTGCAGTAAACCTAGCATATTTCATGCGAACTCTACCTCTATCCCACAAGCGTTTACTCAATGAGGCTTCTAAGCCTCTAAACCATTTATCTGAAATCCATACTGGTGAGGCAGAGAGAGCGAACAGCACTTGAGGGAGAACAATCATTTTAACAAGACCCACCCTATCTGCTAGTGAGAGTGGGAGTTTAGTCCAGATCGCTACTTTTTTTTTTAATCTTAGTGGCTAAGGGAATAAGATTCTGCTTCATAAACAAATTGATTTTACTCGAGATTTTAATCCCTAAATAATCCATAGGGTCTCCTTGTCTCAAAATCCTAACACCCTCAACCTTGGGGATTTTTGCTGAATTCAGTGGCAAAAGTATTGATTTATCCCAATTGATTTTAAGACCTGAGAATCTACCAAAATTCTCTACCGTATTTATCACTATTGGGAGCATTTTTTCAGTGTCTTCTAAAAATAATAATAGATCGTCTGCGTATAGTAAAACTTTGTCTTCATTGCCTTTAAGCCCAAATCCTCTTATTTTCTGATTGCTCCGAATACTCAGAGCTAATGGTTCAATATATAGTATAAATAAGAGAGGCGAAAGTGGGCAGCCCTGCCGAGTACCTCGGCTTAGCAAGAAAGCTTCTGAGAGAGTGCCATTTAAATTGATCCTTGCTACTGGAGAGCTATAGATAAATTTAATCCACCTCAAAAAATCCTCCCCAAAACCAAAAGTTTCTAATGTATGTCACAAAAATCCCCATTCCACCCTGTCAAACGCCTTCATAGCGTCCAAAGACAGGATGGAATGGGAAGAATTCCCCCCCAACTGAATATTGGCAAAAACTCTTTCGAGATTAGAGTGTAAGAGTCTTCCTGGTACAAAACCTGACTGATCTTCTCCAATCAGGTCTGCAACACAGTTTGCCAATTTTCACATCTGCATTAAGCAAAGATATAGGCCGGTATGATTCCACTTTAACTGGATTTTTATCCTTTTTAAGAATAAGCATAATTATTACCTCAAGCATAGAGCTTGGAAGTTGTTTTCTTTTCAGACTTTAAGAGAGAACAGAAGATAACATAGGTAGGAGAGCATCGGCGTATTCCCGATAAACCCCAAAAGGGACTCCATCTCCTCCTGGGGCAGATGACGGTGCACAAGAAAAAAGAGCTGTTTTCAACTCCTCCACTGAAATTTCCTTTCCTAATGCCATCCTCTGTTCATCTGTAATCCTAGGCAATGCACAGTTCTTTAAATATTCCACTATGTCCCCATGATTTATTGCTGGGGCTGCTTGATATAAATTAGAAAAAAACATGACGACTGCAGCCTGTATTTTATTAGGTTCATTAACTACTCTACCATCTTCGTCTTCAATTGCCAAAATCTCATTTTTATCTTTCTGTGCCTTAACCAAATCCGCCAATAGTTTCCCCGGCCGCCCTCCTTCTACAAAATTCTTTTGACCTCTAAAAAATGACTTATGTTGGGCTTTTTTTGTTATTAACGCTGCCAAGTTATCTTGTGCTTCCTTCATAAGCTTATAATAATCCTCTGAGGGATTTTTTGCAAAGTTAACTTCGCTTCCAAGTACTTTACCTCTCAAGGTATCCTCTTTCTGTAAAAAGCTTCGTTTTTTAATAATCAGCTCTCTAAGGAGCAATCCTCGCAAAAATGCTTTTAATGTGTCCCAGACAACAGACAAAGTAGTAGATGATTTATTAAGCTCCCAAAACTCCTTTAATTTATGTATATTAATTTCTTTAGATTCAAATATTGTCAACCAATGGGGATTAAATCTAAACAACTTCCCCTCATTTCTCCTCACATCTCCAAAAGACAAATCTACTACTAATGGTACGTGGTCTGATATTGAACGCTCCTCGTAAACTATTTTATGAATAAGCCTGATCCCTAAATCATTGCAAATTACTAAATCAATCCTAGATGCAGTTTGATACGTGGCGGAATAACATGAGTATCTTTGGGAATAAGGATTCATTAACCGTCATGGATCATTCCATCCAAATTCTTGAATTATTCTCAACAATGGGGACTGATTATTTACATTAACCCCTTGACTGCTAACGACGGCATAGTGCCGTCGCTAGCAGTCCCAGTCAGGTGCTAACGACGGCACCATGCCGTCGCTAGCACTCTCCTACCTTGATGGGGGTCTGTGGACCCCCATCACCACCTACCCCGGTGATCTGCCCCTCATTTTGAAGGGCATCACTGGGACCACCCGATCCGGCCGGTGACGTCACGCGTAATGACGCGATGACGTCACCGCGCAACTTTATTGAAAACTGACAATTGTCAGTTTTCACGGTATGGGGGCATGCTGGTTAGATGCCTGTATCTCAGGCATCTGAGCAGCTACAGACCCCCAACATATACCGTTGGAAAGGTAATCGCCTCACCTTTCCAACGGTATAATGCTTGTAAAAAAAGAATAAAAAATATTATGTTAAAAAAATACAAATGTACAAAAAAAGTAAAAAAAAATGATTTGGGGGTCTCTAAAGGCAGATAAATAAAGATCAAAATTGCCTAGAGACCCCCAAATTAAATTATCTAAACATAAACTGGTTTAACTTTAAAAAAAAAAAAAAGTTTAAGTATTCTAGCTAAATGATCACTGTGGTAGCCAATGTTACCACAGTGATCATACAGCTATAAAAAGTCACATTCCCTTTTTAAAAATGGCCGATACTAAATTTTAACCCCATGATCCCTTTGATCATGGGGTTAAATTTAGCCAATGGTAGAGGAAGGCAATTTTTGAAATCCAGATGAACTGCAAAAATCAGCCGTATAGCCTGTAGTACATAAGTTAACCATGTCATCCCTGGAGCCCCTTGCATTTTTTCTGCAAAACTTATTTTTGCTGTAAAAGTGATTTTTTTCTCCCTTTACGATCATCTCTTTGGGATTGTAAGGGGAAAGAATGGTGTGTGTGCTTCTGCGAGTGAATGTATGGAAAGTATGGTGTGTGCTTCTGCGAGTGAATGGAGATATGAAAAGCGTGTGAATGGTCAGTAATTAGGGTTGAAGCCTTGACGTGGCATTATTGCTCACGTAAGAAGTTAAATTATGGCACAAAAAGTACATATTTTCAAAAACTACACCCCTCGGCGCATCAAATGAGGGGCTGCGTGTGTTTCTAGGACAAACCTGGAGTGCGCAAGACACAAATGAACATGTCGCTATGGTTAGAAAAAACATATTTTCTAGCCAAAGCGACATATTCCTTCATTATCTGTGAACTTAACTTTTGTCCTAGAAATACATGTAACCCCTTCATTTGAAGCTCCAAGGGGTGTAGTTTCTTGAAATGTGTACTTTATGTACCCTTATTTAACTTCCCAGATGTCTAGACCACCTTAACTTCAGATATGGCAGATTGGAGAATCTTGTCAAAAAATTGTCTTAAAACATTTAGGGGTGATGGCTGCATTTAGACAGCTCTAGACAGCTGGGAAGTTAAATTATGGTACATAAAGTATATATTTTCAGAAACTACACCCCTTTGCGCATCAAATGAGGGGCTGCATGTGTTTCTAGGACAAACCTGGAGTGCGGAAGACATAAATGAACTTGTCGCTTTTAATTTTATTTATTTTTTATTTTTGTGTGATATTCACTTATTTGTTGTGCACGTCAGTTTTGTGATACAAATACAAATAAGACCTCATTTGCTGCGGCTGGGGGTGTAGTTTCTAAAAATATATAGTTTTGTTGGCATATTTTAACATCCCGGGCAGCTAGAGCTGTTTAATTGACGGCAGCCATACATTAAATTTAAAGATGAATTTTGTGATAGTCTAATAAATTTAACTTTTAGCAATAAAATAAGAGAAAAACACAGTCTACTGTTCTCAATGTCTGTTTATTTTAGACCGGTTACCTACTACAAATATTTAGCAACACAGGTTTTGATATTAGAGTTTAGAAAAATAACATTACAAACTAGTTTTTATTGAGTTGGAAGTGAAAAATTACACTTTTTTCCCATTTTTGGTTGTATTTTGCAAATCTAATGAGACATACACATATAAAAATGGTATATTTGGAATCTGCTGGGTGTGCTGAAAAAAACAATATATGGTTTGTATAGTTTATTCCCAAGAAATGTACTTCTAAACGCGTTTAAACGTGAGATGCACCAAAATGCCGAAAACTAGCTTAGCACCAGGGTGTGAAATGGCTTAGCAGCCAAGAGGTTAAGGTGACATTTCTTAACCACCCGCACCATATCCTTCTCGGGGTCCAAAATACAGTTGAAGTCCCCAAACAAAAATAGCGAAAGATGTTCATTGCCTCGAATAAATAGTGTTAAACTATTAATTGGTTGCAGGGAAAAGGGAGGCGGGACATAAAAGAAGGCAAAAATCATCTCCCGATTATATATTGTTAAATGTACGAAAATAAATCTGCCTCTTTCATCAATCTTCTTATTCAAAATTTCTAGCGGAAACTTCCGATAGAAGAGTAGGGAGACACCTGCCGAGTAATTGGAGAAAGAGGAATGTAATTCCACCTGAGCCCATCTTCTCATTAACCTTTTTTGCATCTCTCTTACTGTGTGTGTTTCGCATAAACAAATTATAGCCGGGGGATGTTTCTGAAGCCGATCAAATATAGCGACCCTCTTACGACGATCTCCAGTTCCCCTCACATTCCAGAATAAAACTTTAACTTGCATTCAAAACAGAACACAAAAAAAAAAAGCCCCAGACCATTGCCTTGACCCTCCCTCTGGTGATGCGTGCTGGAACATTGTCCACACGTATCTCTTAAACATCGTCATAGTAACTCCTTTGCCAAACCTCCCCTCAACAAAACATATCTTTAAACAATATAAATTAGAGCCCCTCTCCTTCAAGCCACCTAGACACTTCCTCCGGGGTTAAGAAGAATAAAGTATTAGACTTATATTGCACTCGGAGCTTAGTAGGAAACAACAAAGAATAACGAATGTTAGCAAGTCTAAGCCGTTTTTTGATTTCAACAAAAGTCACGCGCTGCATTTGAGTTTCCCTAGAGAAGTCAGGATACATGGCAATCTTTACTGAATTAAATAGAATTGTCCCCATTTCCCTAGCCCGTCGCAGGATTACATCACGATCACCGGAATTAAAAAGTCTGATCATCAAAGTTCTTGGTGGAGCGCCAGGTGGGGAAATTTTTGCCGGGACCCTATGTGCCCTTTCCACACAAAATAAAGGTGAAAGTAATTGAACCCCAACAGTCTCACTAAGCCATTTCTGGCAAAACATCTTTGGGTCAGATCCCTCCGCTCCTTCTGGTAAACCCAGAATACGAATGTTGTTTCTTCTGGATCTGTCTTCCATCTCAGACATTTTAGCTTTCATTTTCTCCATATCAACAGTTAGGGAAGTTGTATTAGATTTTATCTTAATTATTTCCTTATCCAAAGAGGGAATACTTGTTTCAAGCTTAAGCAGTCTGTCCCGTATCTTATGTAGATCATCTCTAATAAGAGAAACTTCAGTTGACAAAGATTCCACTTTGAGATTTAACTGAGTTAAAGCATAATTAGAATTTTGAACTTCTTTAAGAATATTACCAAGAAGCTCTGAATCGAATTGGCGACCATGGGCCTCACCTAGGTCCCCCGTTGCTTGTGAAGACACAGAAACCGATTCCTCCATATCAACTTTACCATCCAATGCTGAGGCAGTTTTAGCCGAACGGCTTTTCGTTGCAACGGGAGACATCCTCAGAAATTTGTCAATTTTAGCTGCCGTGGTATTGCCCTTAGGAGAGCTAATACCTGCAGATTTCTGATTGGGATTTTTAGGAGGCATCCTCTTCTCTTACTCGTCTTAATTAGAATTAATGTCGTTAATGCTATTACTTTGATCTTAACTGATGTAATTAGAATATTAGAAAAATGCTTCAACCATGCAGTTTCCAATCAGTGTTCCTAATGATGTATATCACCAATATTCGACGAATGTCCACGCTTCAGCAAGGAGACTGTAATAGTTAATAATAAAGAAGTTCAAAGAGCAGGAAAGGTTAATCCCCAACCAATAAGTTACTGAATAGCTCCTCGAATTAGAGACAAATTTCAAAAAAAAAAACAAAAACCAGAATATATAGGTGAGTATCATAAAAGAAGCTGCCATACAGTCTGTTATTAAGGCCGCATTGTACCTCCAAATTCTTCAAATTCATTTGATGTGTCCCCAAATCAAACCTCCAGACCGCCAAAAAGACTATTTCCACCGTGTTTAAGTCACAGCAATGCCATACTAGGTAACTTGGACAACTGTATAGACCATCGTTCCAGACTAGGCCCCAGAAGACCGCGTATTATTTCACCGATAGGCCGGTATACCATGGCACTGTACTAGGCCTGTAGAGTAATATAAAGTATTGAGGCACCACCAAATTGATAGACAGGCATATCAAGCCATATAGACCATCGTTCCAGATTAGGCCCCGGAAGACCGCGTATTATTTCACCGATAGGCCGGTATACCACAGTACTATATTAGGCCTGTAGAGTAATATAAAGTATTGAGGCACCACCAAATTGATAGACAGGCATATCAAGCCATCCACATATTATATTGCAGGAGCATGGCACAGCCTAGCATGGTGCGCACCATCCAGTGTCCTACCGCACTTCAGTGTCAGCGTTATCCTGGTTATCATGTGCCGTCGGCAGACCCGCAAGACCGCTGGGCCACTAGACCGCTAGACTCCCGGGCTCCCAAACCGCTGAACTCCCGGGCCGCTGGACTGCAGAACCGCCAGGCCACCCGCGTCGTCGGCAGGCCCGCAAGACCGCTAGGCCACTGGACCACTGTCCCGCTGGATTCCTGGGCTCCCGAACCGGCCAACCAAACAGTCGGGCTGCCGGGTAGGCAGACCGGGACACCAGACAGCCGTCACCGCCAAAAACGAGCCGGAACGTCCCCGAAAAGTCAGCGGCGTCCCGGAAAGAGTCGGCGGCGCCGTCCCCGGGAAGAGTCGGCAGCGAGGAGAGGAACGGAGCCAGTGGTTATTTGAATTACTGTTGCCTTTCTGTCATCTCGAACCAGTCTGCCCATTCTCCTTTAACCTCTGACATCAACAAGGCATTTTCGTCCACACAACTGCCGCTCACTGGATATCTTCTCTTTTTATATTCTCCGTAAACCCTAGAGATGTGCGTGAAAATGCCAGTAGATCAGCAGCTTCTGAAATACTCAGACCAGCCCATCTGGCACCAACAACCATGCCGCGTTCAAAGTCACTTAAATCCCCGGTTTGA
Organism: Spea bombifrons; assembly: GCF_027358695.1. Classification (NCBI taxonomy): domain Eukaryota; kingdom Metazoa; phylum Chordata; class Amphibia; order Anura; family Pelobatidae; genus Spea; species Spea bombifrons. Next base: position 46,373,217 of record NC_071091.1, read on the forward strand.
ACTTCAGCAAGTTGTCTTGACCACGCTTACATGCCTAAATGCATTGCTGCCATGTGATTGGCTGATTAACTATTTGTGTTAACAAACAATTGAACAGGTTTACCTTATAAAGTGGCCAGTGAGTGTATATATGCAGTTCTTATCTAAATCATAAGGTTCCAAGTGGCAGAAAAAAATAAAACCACTAAGTTGGTCCACGGTGCTCCCTAATTTAACACATCAACACCGAAGATAGAGAGGACCTACTACAGCATACTCTGTCTGACCGACTGATATTGCTGGATTGCCCCCTTGTCATGCAGGGTCTGTGTTGGGCTAACACAGGGGTTTGGCAATGGAGGGGTTAACCTGGCAAGGTGTATTTTATAGTCTACAGTTTGCCCTCTTAAGCCACACAGACTGACACCTTGTACATACCAAAGCCTTGCCATAATTTAATTCCGGTTCAGCCTCAATGACCATAGATGGTAACTCCCCTATGGTATGGAATTTAGGGTGATGGTGTTCTGTTCTGGGTTTGGGTCATCTTGAGGATACCTTTGTGTATATATGTTTTGTACATAAGCACTGTGACATTTGTCAGATTAAACTACATAATCAAGTTTCTGTCTCTGTGCTCTAACCAAACTCTACCTTCCGAGAAAGCCGCAACATAACACATTCATTGTTTTACTTAAATTGGGTTTTATACATTTTTGACCCATTCAGTGTGGTACTGGGCGTTACCGAAGCATCCATGAACTGTAGTCAGCTTAAAAAATAACTTGGTGCTGGCAGCGTATTACCAATCTGGTGTTTTTGTGGCTTGTTTAAGGGTTAAGTGTGTGACCAAAGGGCTGGTATCGTTAACTCTTGCACACCCACACCCTATGTGTCCAGTTATCCGATAGCTAACCGTAACAGCCCTATGAAAAAAAATATGAATAATGTAACCCAACGTGCATCACGGGATTGTTCACACGCAGCCAGCCAATTAAAGCTTTAAATTGCCTGTGTTGCGCATTGATTGGATGCCTTGTACACTCACTATTGGTGATCGGTTCATTGTAGGACTGTAACAACTAATCGATAAAATCAATAATGAAATTCGTTAACGATTTTCATTATCGATCAGTTGAATTGATTTTATCGAATATAAGATGAGGGTATTTTCATAGCAAATGATCTGAAAAATACCCTCATCTCATAATCTGACCTCATATAGAGGTCGGACTATAACACTAAGATCCAGATCCCCCACATCACTGTAGGGGACCTGGATCCTCCTCCCTGGCAGCCGGTGAACGTCTGTGCGATGCACGCAGACAACCTCCATTCTGCCCTCCACTTCTGCCAGGGCTTCTATGATGGAGCACCGGCGTGACCAGTGCTCCACCATAGAAGCCCCAGTGGGAGTACCGGACAGCAGCAGCAGCGGAGGTTGCCTGCGCACATCACGTAACGTTCACCGTCTGCCAGAGAGGAGTATCCTCCGCAGCGCTGCAGGGGACCTGGATCCTCCTCTCTATCAGCTGTTGGATATATGTGTGATGCGCGCAGACAACCTCTGCTGTTACCCAACACTGCCCCAGTGGCATACAGGGGGTGTAAGGCATATTGGGGAGTGGTATATCTGGGGTATAGGGCATATCAGAGGGCACAGTGCCATATAGGGGGGTATAAAACATATGTGGTGGGGCAGAGTGGCAAGCCGGGGCTCAGATGTGCATAACTGAGGCAGGTTGGAAAATAAAAGGAAATAAAAACAAGAAATGCATTTTTCTGAATCAGTTTTTTTTTTTCCTGCTGTTTGTTTTTAACACCCAGTTTGTTCACTAAATTATTCTAAATAAACAAACATTTTATACATTGTTTTTTTTATCCGATTAATCGAAAAAATAATCGGCCAACTAATTGATTATGAAAATAATAGTTAGTTGCAGCCCTAGTTCATTGTCAACCAGCTTCTGTGTATGTGAAATACAGGCTCTTGACCCCCTTTTTTGGCTGAGGGGGCGGAAACAGTTATGCTTTTTTATATTAATGTGATTTATTAGTAATATCATTTATGTACCCGCACGCCGCTGGTTTTCCTACAAGGAACGGACATACGACTAGGCTGTCCCTGCTTATCCACAGTTGAAGAAGCCAGATATTCAATTGGCCCACAAGGGATTCCATTCTTAAATAATCTGGTATTAGTGCTAGTATAAAAAAAAAAAAAAAATCTTCTACGCTTTAGGTTACCCCTGTTGAACAAAGACCAAATTTATTTTCGGTAGCACCTACGGATTAGACATACCCAACATACATATTTTTTAATCTGTAGGGCCGCATCCATCCCTTACATAGTACCCGATAGCGTAGTAATTTTAATAGTTATGGCTAACCAGGTTTGGAGGTAGTGACCTGGGGTAGTGACCATGTATGTTCATGTAGCGCTATGGCGATGGGATATAAATGTTTTTTCTGCTGACGGGGGGGGGGCTTGGGGGTCCAGGCTGTACATGTACGTCCATTGGGGACTCAAGCCGTTAAGTTGCTGCCACCTGTTAAGCAACTTTCTAACCTTACCACACTTGAACAAAAAGCAGCAAGGGAGTTAGGAAATAAGAGATCTTGTTATAAAACCATCTTGCAAAAGTGGCAATATACAGTATACATTGGAAACCCAATTGTGAAAGGAAAAAAGAACCTTATGGAGAATGCAAGTATATATTTCAATCAAATATATAGGAAGTTTGGATTAAGAGTCCTTGAGCAATAGCAGATTCTCATGTTTAAATTTAATGGCTGTTGAAAAAGTCAAACAATCCACTGGGAAGAGAAAAATGAATATTAAACTACTCAGAATAGACTTCTGGATTTGGCAATTACAAACCCTCTCCCCAAATGTGTTAAATTAAGTATTTTGTTTTACCCTGATAATTAGAGATTATAATAGCCTTGGTGCATATATAATCTAAATTGTAATAAAGACAGGAGGTGAATAATTTGCATAACATCTTTACTCTACCACCAATAGCAGCAAAGAGACAAACATGAAAATCAAAATATATAACCAATCAACATAAAACAGCTACTATAAAGCCAGAAGACGGCCACTCCTCTTCTTCTGTGATGCAGAGCCAACGTGAAGAGCAAATACAAACAGGAGGTTTTATTTCCGACAGGTGGAACCGATGACATCCACCTCTGAGCCACAGAAAGGGCACGATTAAACTGAAAGAAAAAGGGAACAGTAACTGTGATCCTATAGCAAGGTCAATAACAGACGGTAATAACAACAAGGCATGAAAACACACCACAACGCTCACGCTACAGAGTAAGCAGGAAGGGAATGGTGGGAAGTTATTCGCCTCCTGTCTTTATTAAAATTTATATTAAATATACCTAGGCTATTAGTAACTTTAAAGCAAGACAGGAGGCTTCATAATTTGCATTTTTAACGCTAAGCCAAGCAAAGGTAGCATAGGGAGCAGGGCGAAAATAAAATGTATGGAAAGTAGAAGTCCTGGACCTGTCCGCGGAGTGCAGGAGACACACTCCGCGGTGCCTAGAGACACAGCACCAGAGGCCGCTGCCCCTCTGAACAAATGAACCCTGAAACTGGGGTCAATCCTGGCCAGACCCAAAAGCCAGCACACCCATCTAGCGATGGTAGGAGAAGATACCAGATAAAAGGGAGAAACACACGAGAGAAGCAGCTGAAGGGAACCCCTCGGACGATGGGAGTCCGTCGACAGAAGATACTGCTGAGAGAAGCGAGCCACACACAAAAGCGGCTGCTCTGGAAAGTATGGGTAGGAGACAGCCGAAGAAAAGGATTTGGTGCGACATAAAAGCAAGAAAGCCACCCTCTGCGGAGAGAAAGAAATGACATCAGCATCGAAAGCCTGGACATCGGAAATGCGGCAGAAGCAAACTAAAGCCAGAAGCAAAGCAAGTTTTGCCGAAAGCTGTTTAAGAGATTAAGTATGGTTAGGCCAGGATTTCAGAAAATCCAATACCTTCTGGATGTCCCAGAGAGACTAATACCTAGGACCCAGGGGACGAGATAACTGGTCCCTGCGCAAAAGACAGCAGACCAGAGGATGACTACTCAGGGAAGCACCCGAGACAGAGCATGAGAAGCTGAGATGGGCAGAGGGGTGTGATGAGCACAGATCCGATCATCCAAAGCGCCTGAGGAATCAGAGCGAAGGGGGGAAAGCGTAAGCCCCGGATGGAGGCCAGGTCTGTAGGAAGGCGTGCGCTGCGGACCAGTCCGGATATAGAAGCCAGGCTAAGAAAGTTGCCAGTTGAGTATTCAGTCTGGATGCAAAGAGATCAGTCCAGCTTCCAATCACTGGCATCGAGTGACAGGAAAACCGGTCTGCCACCGTGTTATCGGAGCCCGTAAGATATTCTGCTTTCAATGTGATGTGGTTGGCCAGGCAGAAATCATAGATGACTGTGTGCCCACCAGACGATTGATGTACTGGACTGCCGAGAGGTTGCCAATCCAAAGGACAAGGCAAAAGTTGGAGCAATCCGCGACCAAGCTCCGAACGGGAAAGGAGCCCGCAATCCGTTCCAGACAACTGATGTGCAATTGTATCTCCTCCACTGACCATCGACCACCGGTCACTACGAAAGGTCTGGACGCCCCACAACAGTAAAAGCTGGCGTCAGATTCCAGGACTAAGTCGGGAAGGGAGATGAAGATAGCTCGACCACTCCATGCCTCCATGTATTGTAGCCACCCCATGAGCTTTAGCCCCACCTCCGTCAAGAGGGTGATCTGATCATAGGATGGAAACCTGCAAAGGTGGGTCGCTAAAGAGCTCGGTAGTGGAGCGGAGCAGGAACGATTGCTTGGATGGACAAGGAGAGAAGGCCCACAATGTGAGCTAGAATCCGAAGTGGAATCGTCTTGGAGCATAGCACCCTGCAGATCTCCTGGGTCTGAAAGAAACCCATGACAGATTTCATCAGCTTGGTAAAGCACCAAGGGGCCTAGCTGGGTCCAAAGGGAAGGCAGGTGAACGGCCAAAGCTCGTCGTGCCAGAAGAATTGAAGAATCCGGCGGTGATCCTGGTAGACAGGGACTGCGAGATAGGCGTCCTTGAGATCCAGACGTAAGCCAGTCGCCCTCTAGTAGATCTCTGAAGAGATGGATGCGTTCCATCTGAAGTGACGGCAGGTGACAAAGATGTTGAGGCTTCTGAGATTTATAACGGGTCGAGATTTCCCCAACTTAATTTCGAACCAGGAAGATGATGTTGACGAACTGAGGAGGACCCATGACGCGGGCATGTTGAATAGAAAAATCTATGAGGAAGCCCTGAACCGAACATAAGGGACCAATTGTGCGGAAAAGAGAGAGAGCCTGCCCGCAAGCTGAAGGGGAGAAGATTTGAAAACGGGTAACTTATGGGTTTGTGGTCTTTCTTGTGCAGGACCGGTGGCACCTCATCTGGGTGAACCTCTGGCGGAGGGAATTTTGACAAAGCCCGGAAGTGGTACCCTGCTTGACGACTGGTAGCCTCTGGTGGCTGAATGGGAGCCTCTGGTGGCTGAAAGGCTGGTGGTCCAGCTCCTTAGATATCCAGCCCTGCCAGAAAAACGCTGTCTGGAAGAAAAAGCTTACCTCATGGAGGATTGGGCCTTTGTGAAGGAGGTGAACATGTTCACGTGCTTATTTTGCTCCTTTATGAAAGCATCCCAGAAAAGGAGACCGTCGGTAGCTGGGGTCATCTCCTTGCTCCCAAGATTCATAAGGCAAGGGTCTTGGCACATGAGAGCAGCCTGGCATCGCTCGGTTCAGTTAGGTAGCGTTACCCAGTATGATGCTGCAACGCTGAATCCATTCCCTGGCAGGGGAGGCGTCCTTCTGGGGTATCAGACATGATCGCTTGTTTGGCTATCAGGATCAACTGGGGCAATGGGCCACCAATGTCTAGTAGCTTATCCTGGGCTCTTTTGATACCACCTGGGGTCCCTGCAGGTTTTGGACATATGTCGCCATCGTGGGGTCAAACTTGGGGGTCTTAAGACCTTGTGTGGCAGCTTAGGACCTAGGCATTCTGCCCGAAGTTTGTTCTGGACCATCTCCTCCAGTGGTTTCTGGATCCATTTCACCAGGGAGTTTGAGATCTGGTCAGGTGGAGTCAAACCGGAGAGCGTGGATGCCTTATATTCTCAGGGTCAAAACAGGGTCCACGGCATTGAGGGCACCAGGATACTCTGGTATTGGAGTAGCCCCGGATGGAGTCATCAGATAGGAGCCTATAGCCTGGGTGTCCAAGGCCATCTCGCCCATCCTGCGAGACTTAAGAAATTCCGGATTGTCCGAATCTAGGTCGGAGTCAGGAGAATCGTCTCGCCACTCATCTAGGAGTGCGTTGTAGGCGCCTAGAGCATTGTCTTCCGCAGATGAGGAGCCATGGATATCCCCACTTAGCTCTGGGCTGGAGCCGACGAGAGTGCGTATCATACTTTGCTTCCCTTTAGAGGTGCAAACATAATGCCCTTACGCTGGCGTTTGCTGACTAAGCCCTCTGGATCAATATCTGAATAGGGACTGTCATCCCGAAGAGCCCTGGGAGGCCGACGGGGATGGGAAAGTGATGCTAGGGCTTGTTGGAGGGGCAAATCAAAGGAGGCCCTGGCTACGTAGAGCCATGATGACAGGTCTGCCGCTGAAGGCGTGTCTATCGGATAAAAAAAATGAATGTACATTTTTCATTTATTTAAAATAATTTAATAAACAAATGATGTTAAATACAAACAGCAGAATAAAAAAAAACTTTGATAAAATGCATTTCTTGTCTTTATTTCCCAACCAGCCCCCCGAATTTATGCACATTTGAGCCCAGGCTTGCCACGCTGCCTCCCAGACATGCCACGCTGCCTCCCACATATTCCACTCCACGCTGCCTCCCACATATACCACACTGCCTCCCACATATACCACTCCACTCTACCCCCACATATACCACTCCATGCTGCCTCCCACATATACCACTCCACGCTGCCTCCCACATATACCACTCCACGCTGCCTGCCACATATTCCACTCCACGCTGCCTCCCACATATTCCACTCCACGCTGCCTCCCACATATACCACACTGCCTCCCACATATACCACTCCACTCTACCCCCACATATACCACTCCATGCTGCCTCCCACATATACCACTCCACGCTGCCTCCCACATATACCACTCTACGCTGCCTGCCACATATTCCACTCCACGCTGCCTCCCACATATACCACTCTACCCCCACATATGCCACTGTGCCTGATATGCCTTATACCCCCTGATACACCACTCCATCCTCCCCAGACATGCCACGCTGCCCTCCCCACATATGCCTTATATACCGTATATGCCTTATACCCCCATATATGTCACTCCATCCTCCCCAAATATGCCTTATACCCCCCCAGATATCTCATAGTGCCCTCATAGAGTCACAGACCTGTTCACAGCACACTGACACCATACTTTTATAAATAAGTACTGGGTTAATCTTCACTGCCCCCAGGATTTAGATTCCCTTTAGTCTGTCCCCCTTTACCTCTAACTGCACCTTAAATTAACTTTATTAAATTAATTAAATTAACCCTCAGTCCTCATCATTAAATTAACCCTAAACACCCCATTAACCATAACTACCCCTAAATTAACTCTAAATACCCCATCAAACACAACTACCCTGAATTAACCCTAAACACACCATTAACCACAGCATCCCTTAAATTAACCCTAAAGACCCCCATCAACCACAACAGCCCCTAAATTAACCCTAAACACCCCATTAACCACAACTACCTCAAATTAACCCCAAACACCCCATTAACCATAGCTGCCCCTAAATTAACCCTAAACACCCTATTAACCATAGCTGCCCCTAAACACCCCATTAACCATAACTGCCCCTAAATTAACCCTAAACACCCCATTAACCATAACTGCCCCTAAATTAACCCCCACCTCCCCTAACTTTCAGCAGCCCAAATATTAATTTTATACTTAGTTAGATGAGTGTCACAGCCATGTGGTTCTGGCCTTCTGGGAGAAGGAAGGGGGCGGGGCCAGTTGTCACAGTGATTACAGGGAGGGGCTGGTAAGTAGGAGCTGCTGCTGTGTGTCAGACTAAACTATTATGTAATGAGGGGTATTTTCAGAGCGTTTGCTCTGAAAAAACCCTCATTTTATAATCGATAAAAATCGATTCAACTAATCGATAATGAAATTCGTTGGCAACGATTTTCATTATCGATTATTATCGATTTTATCGATTAGTTGTTGCAGCCCTATATAAAACCACAAGGTGGCGGTAGAGGCTACTAGTATAGTAATAAGGTCCCAGATGTAGTAAAAGTATCACCCAGATGGGGCAGGGACCAATCTTAAGGGAGGCCCACATCTGGTAGGCCTCCCTTAATCACCCTGTATAGCAAGATGTCCTTTTTAGTATTAAACAGGGGACCAGGTGAGAAAATGTGCCAGCAAGCACCAAATATGTCAGAAGAAACTTAATATATTGTTTAACTAAATAATCGAAAAAACTGAAAGAGGCAAGATTCATTAAAACAAGAATTAGGCCTAGAGAGACCACCTAGAAACTGTAAGAAACAAGGGGAAAACAGTCTGAAACTACCGCAAAAAAGCAAAAACTGAACAACAATAGAAAACGAAAGTGAAACTAAAAGCGCAATTGCTTGAGAGAGAGAGAGCGGACAGAGAAGCGGAACGTAGAGAGGGAGGAAAGCAGCTCATTCCTACAGACAGGTAATGGAAAACCTGTTCAAGAGAGAAAAAATAAAAGGAAAAATAAAGTGGGAGACCCACAAGAAGACGGTTTAGGGCCTAAAGAGAGGGCCCTAAAAGCAGAGTCTCTGCAGGGAGCAGAGATAGGGAAGTATAGGGAACAAATAGAGGTGATGTAATTGCAATAATAATATCCGCAATAAAGATAACGAAAATTAATAATAGAAACAATCAATATAGGAAAATTGAATGGATAGCTGATCTGACCTGTTGGTGGTAGCAGTAAAGTCTTCAGGCTTTATAGTGCCTGTTTTATGTTGATTGGTTATATATTTTGATTTTCATGCTTGTCTCTTTGCTGCTATTGGTGGTAGAGTAAAGATCTTATGCAAATTATGAAGCATCCTGTCCTGCTATAAGTTTAGAAAGAAAGAAAGAATAACATAGTACAGATTCATAAGTAATATGTATTTTTGGAGAATATAATAAGTGAATATTATATTCTACTTCTGATATATCCATTCAATCAATAGGTAATTTCCATGCTACTACTTAACAGCACATTTCCTTTAATTTATACGGGTTAATAGTGATGTGCATTCATTGTAATCAGATAACTTGACTTCGAGGGGCAGCCCGCGTAAGATCAGCAGCCAGGGCAATACATCGAGCCCTGCTACAAGAGCCCTGCTACTTACCTGTGGGAGGGTCTTTTGTACTGCACAGAGGAAGCGGAACCCAGCAGAGTTCACGTGACATCACATGACTCTGCTCCAGTCCTGCTTCCTCTGTGCAGTACCAGAGAACGCAGAGGGAGGCCGCGCCCCCTGCTGAAGTCTGTGAGCAGCATCGAGGAGCTGCAGTGCAGGTAAGGGGGTGAGGAGGGTGTTTGAATGAGTATGCGTGATTGAGGGAATGAATCTGTGAATGATAGCAGTGTGTGTGTGTGATAGTATGGATGTGTAAGTGCTGGAACCTAGGCATGATGGGACTGTGACTGCTGTTAGCAATCACACTCCTATCATGCCAAGTCAGCCAGTATATGCTGAAACCTAGCTAGCTGCCCCCCTTGTGTATTGATGCTGCCAGCAATATGGGGTCTGCACATCACTTACAGCCACCCTGTACCAGCATGTACTGGCTGACTTGGCATGATAGGAGTGTGATTGCTGACAGCAGTCACAGTCCCATCATGCCTAGGTACCAGCATTTACTGGTTGCCTGGGTATGATAGGCGTGTGATTGCTGTTAGCAATCACACTCTTATCATGCCAAGTCACATTGCTAATTTCTTTTGTCCAATTGTGGTGTGTTTACCTACTTTTATTTTTTATTATTATTTTTAAAGGTGAGGGGGTCATTTTAAGTTTTGGCTAAGTGAACCGTGAATGTTTTGGTCTAGAATTTTCATTTCGGTGTATCCCTAGGATAAATAGAACTATTTCATTTTTACTTATCCAGAATCCTGAATTTGTAGTCACAAAACTTTCTAGGCCCCGAAATCAGTGAGAGGAAAAGTAAAGGTTTTGTGTTATTTACTTTATTTTAATCTGCATATTTTATTAAAGGACGATTTTTCTCCCAGTGAAAAATGAGTGCGGCCCGCGCACGTATACAATTCTGATGAAGTGGCCCACTGCAGAAAAAACTTGGACGCCCCTGTCCTAGATGAAGCAAGCTTTATCTATAGGCAGATAAACATCTTGTTCTATGTTTGTGAAAAATTACTATAACAAGATTAACACTGATGAATATATACCTGTTTTAAATAATATATAAATAGCACTTCTTGGTAAATTGGTGAATAGCTGTTGGAGATTGTGAAGTGGGTTTTCTGGTTCTAGTCTAGTTTCTCTCTAAGGTGTGGACTGGCACTGACCAAGGAAGCCCCCCCCTCTCCTTGTTTTGCTATTCCCATCTGCTTTTTTCATTTGCCATACAGACAGTACTTGTTTTTTTAAATATAAATTTATTCTATTTGTATTTATTTAAGAATATGTATGAATAAATATTTTATACCAACATATTTTTAATAATACATGAGATTTCTTCTTGTAAACTAAAATTTGTACTTTTTGAACCACTTAGGTACCCCAATGTGGTAATCTTGACCACATCGAACATCACTGAGAAAATAGATGCCGCTTTTGTAGACAGGGCCGATCTTAAGCTTTATATAGGACTGCCATCTTCTGCTGCTATATTCAACATTTACCTGTCCTGTATAGAAGAACTTATGAAGGTAAAGTAAAAAAAAAAAAATAGGATTTTTATTATGTTGTGATAAAGTATTAGCAGTTGTTACAGTACTTAAGGATCCAGGGTAAACCTTGGGTGTTTTTAATGTCTTTGTGGTGTAATTTACTGTATTTATATTTTTGGAAGCTCTAAATTAGTCACTGAGTTCACCCTTCAAAACACAGGGGGGAGGACATTGTCTCCATTGGTTTTCTGATAACTGTGCATGTGATTGGCTCAAGGAGCAATCAAATGCATGGGATTAGTTGAAATAGGCTTTTGCTGGTCTGCCTGGGTCTGAAGCAGCACTGTTTTCCCTTGCGATTAATGAGCTCTGTAGTTTATAGCATTTGCTTTCCCAAATAATGAATGTAATCATCATCATCTAGTGTTAAGTGCTAGCTTCATATGACCGGTATACTCATTGTTTATCCTTAAGAGCTAAATAAAGCCATTGGGGGCCCATTGGGGGCTCACTATGCATACATCGCCAATTAAATAGTGTGCCACAATATTAGCCTGGCATTATCTTCCTGGTCCTAGTGAATTGTTGCTTAGAAGCAAGCTATTTCATTCATATAGGATGGAGATATGGGTGGGAAGATGTGTAATATATGGCATGCATTTGTGCTCAAAAGTTTGCATATTGGAGAATTGGTAATATACACTCACTTTTAGGTACACCTTGCTAGTACCACGTTGGATGCCCTTTTGCCTTCCGAACTGCCTTCATTCTTCATAGCATACTTTACACAAGGTGAAACATTCCTTAGAGATTTTGGTCCATATGGACTGTGTGACGGAACTTTCCATCACTCAAGCCCCTGGAGTGGACTGAAAGCAAGCATGCTACCCACAGATTATGGACCTGGTCTCCCTGCCCTGGTGAGTGGGACTGTTGTCCTCGCCTGGGACCCGAAATCCCTAGTTTTCAAGTGTACCCCACTGGTTAGTGGGACAGGTGCCTCTTGCCAGCTCCCCTGTATTCATAACTCTAGGAGTGATGGAGCTGTGCTCCCTGACCGAACTGGTTGCAGACCCGGTTGGGGTCTGACCCCAGTTCAGTCTTCTTTTTAACCCCTTAACATCCAATGACGTGCCTGGCACGTCATTTCATTAAACAAGCTTAGAAAGTGATCTGTGATCGCTCTCTTCACATAAACTGTGTTGCTGTAATGCCTCGATGTCGAGGCATTCTTCAATACCTCCCCAGGGCGTCAACATCCGCCATGCACTGTATGGCGGCAGACGCCTGTTTTAGAAGAGTTTAGGAGGCGATCAACTATTGCCTTCTAAACTTTAGTGGTGTCGCTGAAATGCCTCGATAGCGAGGCATTCAGTGACACCAAACAGCCACCCCAGGAGGCTGAGATGGTGGGCATCCTTTAGCAAACTTTTCCAACTTTATTTTTTTAGAGGGTCTCCAGGGGTGTCTAATTTTAAAAAAAAAAAAAAAAAAAAAAGGTTTGATGGGGTAAATCGGAGTAACCGGGCTCAGATAGGGCATAGGCAGACTGACCAAAATGGGGGGGCTCACTTTCCAAATGTGGCCTTTTAGCCCCCAAACACCAGACAAACCCATGCATGGGTGGTATCGCTGAACACATATTGGGATGTTTGATAGTGACGTATGTGGTGTTAAACCAAATATAACACAAAGGTTCGTCTACTTTAACAGCTATATAATAAGAGACAAAAACACAGTAACATGCAATAAATGAGTGACAGCTCAACATACAATGCAACACTTTCCAAGACTAACCTGTAACCTAAAGGTCCAACATAACCCAGCACACCACCGGTTGCCCCATCCATGCCCTCGTTAGCATATCAAGACACGTGATACAAGGAAGAGTTCAACTGGCAAAAACGTTGACAACAATACTTGTTATGTCACCACATTCCCCTACTTTATTTTCTCCTGAATTGCATATTTTCTAAGTATCCCCCCCTCTAATGCAGAAAGCCTTGTGGGAGCGAAAAACCCTTTGGGTAATAATTCACCCACCGTCCCTCCGGAATAAATTCTGTCAGCGACATAAGTTTTTCTGCAATTTACCTAGGACTGTCACTTTACATTAAAACAGGCATATTCAACATATTTGCATTTCAATCTTACACAACCAGACAATATTTCACTCGTGGAACTTTGTGACCCTGTGCTGGAGGAACAAATGGACAAACAATCAGATTCTCCATCATCTAAGTCAGATGCAGGGACCGCTAGTAATTCTGACTTCTTATTCTCCCTGTTTCTTGATCCCCCTTTTTAACTCCCTATCCTGTTCTCCCAATGTTTCCACATCACCCCTCTTTATCTCAGTTTGTTGTCTTGGTTCCCTGTAGTTACTCACCCCTTCTTTCCTCCTCCAATTATCATTTTGCCTAGTGCCGTTTCTCCCAGGATCCCCCCCATCTCTGATTTCTCCAGTTACCATCTCTCCCTCTTTTAATGTCCCAGTTATTATCTTGCCAGTAGTATTTGTACCTTTGTGGCTCATCCCATCTCTGTTTCTCCAAATTATTACATATCCATTCCAATTATAACTTTATAACTATAACAGTATTTATTGTCTTTCTCTGGCTCCTTATCTTCTTTTTCATTTCTCCTCCAATTACCACTCTCCCTTTTTCTTCCATTATTATTACAGTCTCCAAATCTCTGGTTTCTCCAACTATTTCCTTCTTTCCTCCTCCAATTCTGACTAAATCTATGTCTGTTTCCCTGAAGCTCCTCCCATTGCCGATTTCTCTAATTATTCTCCTTGGATGTCTCCCTAAAACTGTTTCACTGCTGAGACAACAAAAGCATGTTCAGTGTGAAGATAATCAATCCACCACTTGTCTGCTCTAGTTAGCAGCAGTTCTAGATCTGTGGGTATTTGGTCAAGCAGCCTCACAAACTCCTGACATTCATGGGGCAGAGCATCCAACACTCTGGATATATGTGCTGGTGAACCCAACACCATTGACGGCTGTGGCTGACGTAGTGTAGACCAGAATAATACCGCTGAGCTACCTCTCTAGGACCATCTGTTTGTCTCATTGTGGTGTTAGCTAAATCTTTCTCTACGCTGATAAATAGATTTTTTTGCCGCAATTCTTCCTGCCTGTTTAGACTGCCATTAAATCCCAGTAAAATACTAACTATGGGCCCATAGCATACTCTAACAGTTCTGTCCATTCCTCTAATTTAAGACCTCCTTTTCTAGCTCTCTCTGCTCCCCTCTGAAACCAATGTGTAAAATTGTTAAAATCATTGGTTGCCAGGTTTCCCCACCATTTTTGGAAACTATCCTTCTCAGCCATAGGCAAAGGACGTGTCTGAGTAGAGAAACAAATTGGCATTTGTTGCACGTTGAAACTTTCTGAGACAGTTATTGGGGCTTGCGGTAGATAGAGTTTTGGCCTATTATGTAAATATTCCCTTGTGTTTTCAGGTTTTATTTTTATACTCCATTACCATGTTCTGGAGTTCAGTGATTTAAACCAAATATGTATCCCTCTGTTCCTCTATCTCTTTTAATTCCTTTTGTAAGTTAGCAATGATAGTGGTGGTCTTTAAGCCAGCTAGCATAATGCAGTCCTTTTTATTTTGTGCTTCCCCCATTCTGCCTGCTAATTATATATTTTCTTTTTTAAATGGTACATGTCTGCCAAACCTCCAATTGTAGTAGGTAAATAAAGGCTCCAGGCACTCAAGAGTTCCAGCGTCAGGCAGATTTATTGAGACAAAAAAAGTTTCGACCTCACAATGAGGTCTTTTTCAAGTTCACCACAACGTATACCTGGAGCTATAAACTTGTCCTGAAATATAATTTGTGTGAATGAAATACAAACAAAATTACTACCACAAACTGGCAAAGGCTGGTGGTAGAATTTCATGCATGGAAAAGGGTTAAAATACTAGCATTTAAAATACCTTGGGGTGTCTAGTTTTCAAAAATATATGGTTTGATGGGGTAAATTGAATTAGCCGGCTTCAAAGATGGCCCTATTAGGACATGGGGGCAGTAGGACCAGATGTAAAGTTCCAAGTTTAAAAATGCACACTTCCCAAATGTGGCGTTTTACCTCCCAAACAACCCGACAAACCCATGGGGGGTATCACTGTATTCGGGAGATATTGGTGAACACATATCGGGGTGACGTATACCAGGAGCTGTAAATCCATACCTGAAGCGCAATTTCCCTGCCATCCCAGGTGACACTACGGATAGACTCCTCCTCTGTACTTGAGATAGGGCAGGACTCAAAACTTTAAAAACTCCTCCCCTCCTACTATCCCCAGTTTTTTTCCTGCCCTATATCAGGTAGGGAGGACTTGTCTCCCATTTGTTATTTTTCCCTCGGCTCTAGGTTGAGCCGATTCCCCGAGCTAAGCCGCACAGCGCACACTTGCTTTGCTGGCGGGGTGTCCTCTCGGCTCCCGCTCCTCCTCACGGAAGTCCTGGTTGGCTTGTTTGCTGCAGGGCAGCTGTTCGGCTTCCCAGCGTCGTCCAACATGGCGTCTCATTGGCTTCCGGTTCGGGGCATTACGCACTTCCAGTAGTGCGTTTCAAGCCTCGTTTTCGGCCGGATTTTTGGCGCTGTTGCGGCTTACTGCCTGATTACAAGTCTCAGGGTGAGTATTAATTGGATATTTCGGTTCCTGCTCCTTGCTGTTTAAATTTGCTAGGGTGCTGTTGCATCTGAAGTGGCTATGTCGGCTCCTGATAATTCTGAGCCGCCCTCTGTTGAGGACAAGCCTAAAAAGGCTTTGATGGAGACCAAACATGCGCAGTGCTCTGCGTGTCACAAAGCTTTGCATGATTCCAGGAAGAAGCTTTGCTCCGCTTGCCTGAAATCAGTTGCGGATTCTGAGGCTTCTGGTGTAAGAGAGTTTTTTTTGCCTGGCTGAAAGAGGAGATGCAGTCTACCTTCTATGCCTTTCGTCAGACTGTCCCTGTTTCTGCCTACCCCCACCTTCCGGCGGTGCAAGATCCCTCTCTCCTGGGTCGTCAGCCACTGTTATCGGACTCAGAATTCGATTATCCTGAGGTGGAGGAGTGTCCTTCTGAGGAAGGAGAGATCCGGGAAGATAGTTGTTTTCTGTTCCCGGTGGAAGAAATTGAGACTCTTATATCCGTGGTGAGGTCTGCGATGTATTTAGAAGAGACTGCTACCCAGAAGAATGACCCGTTTCCCCAAGCATTCAGCCTCCTTTCCTGTTCATCCTGCACTGAAATTATTAAGCAGGAATGGCATCAAGAAGGGTTAACCTGTCTAGGCGGGTGAAACGTTTATTTCCTTTTGATGAGGACTTTGCCCGGTTTTGTGCTACCCCTCTGGTTGATACCGCAGTTATGAGGGTCTCCAGAAAAACTACTTTGCCATTTGAAGATGGCTCACATTTCTTTGACCTCATTGAGAAGAAAGCTGAAGCAGCCGTTAAAAAGTCTTTTGAGGCCTCTGCTGCTGTTTTCAAGCCAGGAATCGCATCTGCCTCCAGAACAGTTAAGATTTGCCTCTCGCAGATTGACGAAGATATTGCCGCCAAGACTTCTAGAGAGGCTATCCTCAAGAATGTCACCGCTGTTAAACTGCCGTGGACTTTCTCTGTGATGCTTCTATTAAGATCATCAGAATGACAGCCAGGGCTAGACGGGCCTTATGGCCCATTTCAGAAGTCAAGGAATTTCAGTTATTCCTTATCTGGAGGACTGGCTTATCAATGCCCGTTCGGCTCCGGTTCTCCAGTCTCACCTTTCCAGAATGGTCGACGCATTACAGAAGCTCGGCTGGATTCTGAATTGGGTCCCACACCATTCCCTCTCAACAACTTGTGTTCCTGGGCCTATGTCTGGATTCTTGCTCTGGGAAAGCTTTTCTTCCACCTGCCAGGATCAATGGGATTTGTTTGGTGGTATGCAGGGTTCTCTCTGTGCACAGAAGCTCTTTAAGGACGTGCATGCCCCTTCTGGGCAAGATGGTCTCCACGAGGTACGCAGTTCCTTGGGCCCTGGCCCACATGAGGATTCTTCAGAGATGGATCCATCATCTAGAGGGGAACCAGTTGACTCTGGACAGACTCGTCAGTCTTCCTCCTCACGTCAGAACGCCCCTCAATTGGTGGCTCCAACGGGACACCCTAGCTGAGAGGAGAAGATGGTCCTTATCCGCCAAGGAGCTTCTCACCACTGACGCAAGCATCAGAGGATGGGGAGCCACATATCTAGACTGGTCTGTTCAAGGTCTTTGGTCCCCAGCTGTGCAACTCCTTCTGGAGTTGCTTGCGGTGGAAAGAGCTGGGAACTGGGAACATCTGCTAGCCGGCAACATTCTGTTACGCTCCGACAACCAGGCAGTAGTAGCATATTTCAACAATCAAGGAGGTACAACAAGCCCCCGTCTAATATGTATATCTCTCAGGATTTCCTTTTGGGCAGAGTCCCATTTGATGACCCTGTCCCCAGTCTACCTCAAAGGGACATTCTCAAGCGGATTTCCTGAGCAGAACTCCCGTTCTGAGCGGCGAGTGGGCTCTGCATCCAGCGGCTTTCAAATTCATTGTCCAGCAGTGGGGTTTACCCTAGATCGATCTGATGGCATCCAGAGGCAATTCTCAGGTTCCGGCCTTCTCCCTCAATCATCAGGATTGGCTGTAGATGCCTGGTATGCGGACTTGGTCACCCTCAGTTACACAACCCCCCTGAGGAGAGACCTTCCTCGTCAGGGTCAGTTTTTTCAGCCAAATCCTGCAATCTTCCAACTGACGGCCTGGGGGTTGAACGTGAGATACTGAGGGCCCAGGGTTTCTCCATTCCAGTGGCTGAGACACTTCTTAGTGAAGAAAGAAGGTTACCTCCCTCAGATACATTAAGATATGGAAGAAGTTTCACAGTTGGTGTGGCTCCAAAGGAACTTTTCCTTCATTCTGTTCCCCAGGATCTATTCTGGACCTTTTACAAGATGGATTTGACAGTGGGCTTCAACCATCTACTATCAAGGTACAGATTTCTGCCATCAGTGCCTTGCTGGGATTTGATCTCATCCCACTACAAGTTGTCAGGCGGTTTTCCAAGGCCATCGTCCGTATGCGTCCTTGTCCTGTCACCAAGATGGTTCCCTGGAACCTTAATCTCATCCTTCGGTGGCCATTACTACAGCTAGACGTATTAGTGAACTTCAGGCTCTATCTATGAAGGAGCCGTTTCTACGTTTCTTCCCGGATAAAGTTGTGCTCTCTCTGCCTCCGAAATTTGCGCCCAAGTGTACTTTGGGCCTTCCACAAAAACCAGGAGATCATGTTGCCTACCTTTTTTCCATCTCCCCGTTCAGCAGATGAAGAAGCTCTACATACTCTAGACCTGAAGAGAGCCTCACCCTTTATTTGGAACAAACTCTGCCCCTGTGCAAGTCCTCTCGCTTATTTGTGGCCTATTCAGGCCCCAACAGAGGTCTCAGCATTTCCAAGAGCTCCATTGCTAAGTGGATTATTGCGGCCATCAGCTTGGCATATTCTGCAGCTGGCCAGCCTTCCACCTGGTGGGATTGGTGCCCACTCTACTAGAGCAGTCTCCACTTCCTGGGATGAGCGATTTCGCATTTATCCTGAACAGATCTGCAAGACAGCTACTTGGTGGACTCTATACTTTTGTCAAACAATACCGACTCAATAAGATGGCGCAGGAAGACTCGCTTTTCGGACATAAGGTCCTTGAGACTGTTTTTTCTTCCTGAGTTTGCCCACCCTTCTTCTTTGGTATATCTATCCGTAGTGTCACCTGGGATGGCAGGAAAACAGGAATCCCTGCCAATCCCTGGTGACACACTTTTTGTTCCCTCCCTTCCTTTTCAATACATTTTTTGTATTTCTAAACTCAGGACAAATAGTAGAATCTATTAAGCAGTTTGTTCATTAGCTTTTTGGGTGAGTAAAAGATTTTTCAAATAAAAGTAGGGTTTTTTTAAATTTTTCATATTTTTTTTTTTTTAATAGGAAATTAAATATGATTTTATAGGAAATTTAAATATGATTAAAAGGTAGAAGAAAGCCCCTTTGTCCTGAAAAAAACAATATATAACTTGTATGGGTACACTATCTTTAATTTTCTCCTCACTCATTTAAACACGAGCACCGCAAAAGTGTTAAAACAGCCTCGGTCCCAAAGGGTAAGAAAAGTAAAAAAAAAAACAAAAAAAAAAAAAAAACCTGCCTGCTCCTTAAGAGGTTAAAGGGGAGATATGTGACGGAATGATCTGTCCTACAGGGCCCCAGGGTACTCAGAGATGGCTCCAGCCTGGCTGTCAAATAAAGATAGTAGAGACAGGGACTTAATTGTTTAACTAATCCCATTAATAGGATTGCTGCCAGAGGAGTTAAAGGTTGGGTTGTATACATGTATCTGTTTCGCTTAATGCAGTTCTGTGGATATATGTTTTATGACAATAAAATCTTCATTCTTACTGTACTCAATTCATGGTAGTCATGTCTACTTATTGGGTACACATAGCAGGGTTCCAAGGTGTGCATGCTGACTGTTGCTGGAAGTGATTTCGGGAACAACAGGAGGATACATCTGGGTCATCTCTGGGCGTTACAACAGCTCTCTTGGTGAACCCGTTGAATTGGTGACAGTGGCGGGATCGGCCTTGCAGCAGCAAGCTAAAGATGGTTCCAGCGCTACAGGACGTGTTGGTGCACAGCAGAGTCGCGAACTACCTGAATGCTTAGATGGAGGCTCTGAGTGGATCAGGGTGTCCGGGGAATGGTCCTCCCATCCTCCAATGGTACGTGCTACAACTAGATTGGCGAATGCCGTACCTGGGAGAGCAGCCCCAAGAGGACCTGGTGGCTGAGTTGCTTCCACTTGAAATGACTGTGGATTGTGGATACCGGGCCCTGTATTGGCAGGCTGCACACTGGTGTCCACAGCTGAAGGATGATTACCTGCCAGAGGGTGATGACTTCGGCGGCCCAGGATTGATAGTTACGTTATTTGGGAGAGTGTGGCTGGGTGAGTTCTGTTTTATTTTTGTTGTTGTTGAAAACATTTTTGGGGAGTACCAATTGGCTGGCAGTGGTGGTCCAGATCTACAGGCTGACTTTCGAGTCAAACCGTCTGGGGTCTTCTCCGACGTCAGTCTCCCCCCGAAAAACGAGATATGTGACGCAGTGTGTGATGGAACTGTCCATCACTGGGGCCCCTGGAGGGGACTGAAAGCAAGCCTGCTACCCACAGATTATGGACCCTATCTCCCTGCCTTGGTGAGTGGGACTGCTGTCCTTGCCTGGGACCCAAACTCCCCAGTTGTCAGGTGCACCCCAGTACTGGTTAGTGGGACAGGTGACTTTTGGTGAATATAGCTCCCCTATATTCATAACTCTAAGAGTGATGGAGCCATGCTCCCCGACTGAACTGGTTGCAGACCCAGGTCTGGCCCCAGTTCAGTCTTCTTTTTAAAGGGGAGATATGTGGCAGAATGACCTGTCATACAGGGCCCCAGGGTACTCAGAGATGGTTCCAGCCTGGCTGTCAAATAAAGATTGCACAGGTAGGAACTTCATTGTTTAACTAATCCCGTTAATAGGATTGCTGCTAGAGGAATTAAAGGTTGAGTTGTATATGAATATCTGTTTATATTAATGCAGTTCTGTGGCTATATGAAGCTATGTTTTACAAAAATAAAATGTCCATTCTTGCTTTCAAGGTATTCGTGTTTACTTATTGGCTACACATAGGGTTCCAAGGTGTGCATGCTGACTGGTGCTGGAAGTGATTTCAGGGACAACAGGAGGATACATCTGGGTCATTTCTGGGAGTTACAACAGCTCTTGTGGTGAACCCGTTATATGGACATTATGGCATCAAGCAGTTGCTACAGATTTGTCGGATGCACATCCATGATGCAAATCTCCTGTTTCACCACATCCCAAAGGTGCTTTATTGGATTGAGATCTGATGACTGTGGAGGCAATTGGAGTACAGTGAACTCATTGTCATGTTCAAGAAACCAGTTTGCATTATCCTGCTGGAAGCAGCCATCAGAAGATGGGTACACTGTGGTCATAAAGGAATGGACATGGTCAGTAACAATACTTGTTTAGTACTTGTATTGTATTGTTTGGGCCCAAAGTGTGCCAAGAAAATGTCCCCCACACCATTACACCACCAGCCTGAACCATTGATACAAGGCAGGATGGATCCATGCTTGTTTACTCCAAAGTCTGACCCTGCCATCTGAATGTTGCAGGTGGAATCGAGACTCATCAGACCAGGCAACGTTCTTCCTGTTTTCCATTGTCCAATTTAGCTGAGCCTGTGCGAATTGTAGCCTCAGTTTCCTGTTCTTAGCTGACAGGGTTGGCACCCGGTGTGGTCTTCTGCTTCTGTAGCCCATCTGCTTCAAGGTTCGACGTGCTGTGTGTTCAGAGATGGTATTCTGCATACCTTGGTTGTAACAAGTGGTTATTTGAGTCACAGTTGCCTTTCTGTCATCTCGAACCAGTCTGCCCATTCTCCTCTGACATTAACAAGGCATTTTCTCCACACAACTGCCGCTCACTGCATATTTTCTCTTTTTCGGACCATTCTCTGTAAACCTTAGAGATGGTTGTGCATGAAAATCCCAGTAGATCAGCAGTTTCTTGTGGGCTTTTCTTTGTATCCCGAACATTTCTTCTGGCAGTTGTGGCTCAAATCTTTGTTGGTCTACCTGACCTTGGCTTGGTATCAATAGATCCCCCAGGTTTACTCTTCTTAAGTGATTAAACAGTACTGCCTGGTATTTTCAAGGCTTTGGATATCTTTTTATATCCGTTTTCATCTTTATAAAGTTCCATTACCTTGTAACGCAGGTCTTTTGACAGTTCTTTTCTGCTGCCTACGGCTCAGTATCTAGCCTGCTCAATGCATCCTCGTGAGAGCTAACAAACTCATTGACTACTTATACACAGACTCAAATTGCAATTTAAAAGCCACAGGTGTGGGAAATGAACCTTTTAATTGCCGTTTACTCTTGTGTGTGTCTGTAACAAGGCCAAACATTCAGGGGTATGTAAATTTTTAATCAGGGCCATTTGGACGGTATGTTATCATTATGATTTAAAAAGGATTCATAAATGGATTCATTTCATCACTAACATTTTTTTGCATGATATATTTTTGTATGAGATCCATGCCAACATTTCACAATTTCTGCCAGGGTATGTAAACTTTTGAGCACAACTGTATATAAAGATACGGATAATCATTGTATTGCCCTATGACCCTCCAGCATTAGTGCAAGTAATATATGTATAATCATTGTTCATTGTGCTTTTCTATTTTTTTGTCTATATTTCGGATTGCTGTGAAAGAAGCTTACTTTATTTTAATGTTTTTTTTTCTAGTGTCAAATAATATATCCAAGACAACAACTACTAACTTTAAGAGACCTAGAAATGATTGGCTATGTGGAAAATAAAGTATCAAAACTCAGTCTGCTATTGAATGATATTTCCAGGTAATACAAATGCAATTATATGCTGGTTTATACTTTGTTTCTTCAAGATAGCTACAGTCTTTGCCAAATTAATGTATATACCGTATTGGCTCGGATATAGGCCGCCCCCGTATATAGGCTGCACCCTAAAAGTTTGGTGCTTTGTTAAAGCACATCGTACAGACGTGCCGGCAGCGGAGGCTGTTTACGTGCATCGCTGCTGCCGGTGAACGTCTGCACGATGCACTTAGACAATCTCCCGTGCCGGCACTCCCCCCGTGTAAAGTGCCGGCAGGGGAGGCTCTCTGAGCGTATTAGAGATTAGGATGCAGGTCCCCTGCACCGCTGCGGGGGATCTGTATCCTAACCCTGCTGCCTGCCCGGCGCCCGGAACTGCCTGTCCCGGGCGTCGGGCGCTAGACCCCGAATATAAGCCGCACATAAGCCGAAAAAGTGCAGCCTATATTCGGGCCAATACGGTAACCCATTTGATGAAAATTTGCATACATAATGAACTGCGTATACATTCTCCATTGCCTGTGGGGAAGTTTGATAATTGTGCAGTGGTAATTTGAACCAGTAACTTATCTCAGGAGTGGAGTTTGGCAATTCAGCAAAATATTGGTTAACCCTCTGCAGAGTCAAAGACCTTTCACTAGAAGCTCCTCTCATGGCACGTGAAGCTTGGGTGATGAAGGATTCACCAGCCAAATACTAGTGAATGAAACACTATGCCCACTGTTAGTGCCCTTCAGATCTTTACATGCACATATTTACAAAATACATTTCCTAATTACAATGGCAATTACTACACTTGAGTTTTGAATTTGCCTTTATATGGTCAAGGTAAAGTTTTCATAATTTAAAATATATATATATATATATATATATATATATTTTTTTTTTTTTTATTTTTTTTAACGGGACACTGGGTACTCCCACCAAGTTGCGCTTCCTTTTGCCGAGACACCTTTCAGTGTTGGACAAGGCGAAGCAGAACAACAATCTAATGGAGCCGTGTGGCTAGCCGGATCTTGGCTTCACAGTGCTAATATTGTCCTGAATTTAACAATAAGTTGTCATGGCAGCCCACCTCAATTATCAGACACAACTAAGGTTGAGGTGGAAAACACAAACTCAGTTTATTTGGAACAAGCACAACTGTTTATACACATAAATATAATTGGATCTGGGGTTTAATCCCATCACTTACAGACAGCCCTGAGGCTCCATACAGTTCTACGGCCAGCAATGCCCACCTGACAAAAAGTTACTGTTTTGGGGTGACGCCTAGTCCGAGCAGTAGCCAGGCCAGAGTTCCATAGCCTGCACACCAAAAGAAAAGAGTTCTAAACAAGCCCTTATGTTATAAAAAGTATATTGCTTTATTATACAGAAAAATATAAAAACACACACAGCATTTCATAAATTGGATTTCATCAATAAAGAATAAGGTGCTTTATCATTTTAATAGTATTATCAATTACTCACTATGGAGTGCACCCGTTAATTCTATAACATATTGTACCCTTGTAAAGTTGCAAGCATACACAAATAATCCAATAGTCAATGAAATGTCCATAAAGTGCTATCATGCTTACCCATAATTATAACCTCCACTTTCCCTACGCCGTTTCGGTTCTCCTTTTTCAAGGGGTCACTGTTATTGCCTTGTCATGTAGATGTATATATACCCCTCCCATAGGACGTTACGTGCTGAACCCAAATTGGCGCCGATGCCGCGTCTCCGCCCAGTAATTCACTGCCTCGCATCCCATGTCTCTTCCACAGTGCGCAGACTCGAGAAAACATTCATCGAGCATGCGCACCTTGGTCAAAGCATCGGGCTAAAGCAGGACCTCTGGGCGGCCATCGCCCCGCCGGCGCACTAGGACTCAGCACGGAATTAATCCTTCATTCATTTCTCAACGAACCATAATGCCAAAGTAAATAACTACATAAATGAAAATTATTACAAGTGAATAAATATAAAGTGCATGTGGTGCTAAGTTAAAGGTTATATTTAAGTGCATAAATATATGAGCCTAGATATATCACTTCTATAAATTTTTATGAAGTACATATTTATAAATAGATAATTGTGCAAAAATAGATGTCAGTGTGAATAATCAATTGGTCATATAAATAAAGAATATTTGTGTAATGAATAAATTAAGTGAAATAATAAAAAATTATAAATAATAATATTATGAATGCATTTATAATCATATGCAAAAGTGACCGTGCAAAACAATATCAATGTTAATGACCAATTGTGTATGTAAATATATACTATATAAAAAATGGTGCATAAATTAAAAATAAATACAGAAATTCATCAAATGTTATAATAATAACATATAAATTGCCTCATCTTATCATATTTGCTCGAAAATATGTGATGTAAAAAAAAAAGGAGGTTATTACTGGCTTCTGTTATCGTTGATTTTTGTTATTGTTCTTTTTTCCATATATGGATCTTCAATAATTTTTTGGTGGGGGTATTCATAAATCATGGCACATAGATATGTAAACTCCTCGTACTCCTGTGTTGATCCTTTCCATAGCCGCAGCTGGGTAAACCCAGGTCCTCCGTAACTACGAGTGTAGCGTAACCCCAAAAGAGCGACGTAGCGACGTAGCGGGACAACAGATGTATACAGCGACGCAGTTCCAATTCTCGGCAGGCATTGCCACGATTCCAAGGCGCCGCACAGTTCCATGGATTTGCGGCTAGGTCCCAGTCAGGCACATGGAGTGTTTACAGCCACGTAGAGCCCCCCATTTTCAGGACAATTGCAGCACCGTATCTGGCTACGTCTCGGCGGGCTAAAGTGCTACTATACTGAGGATGCAGAGCTGGTTCCCGATCACTTCCTCGTAGTATTGTCTAGCGCTGGAAGCGGTTAACCTTTGCAGTTCTGGGAGGAAGCAAAGAACAGCTGACTGGGTAGAGGGTGGCGCGTCACATATATATATGTGTGTGTGTGTATATGTATGCACAGTCATTTGAAAAAAAAAAAAGTATATCCTCTTTGAACTGTATGGTGTTACCTACAAGGAGATCTGTTGCTTAGCAGGGCTTAAACATTAGGTAAATACAACCGTAGGTGTACAGCATATTGTGGCGCTGTCTGTTTTTTTATATATATATATATATTTATTTATTTATTTTTTTGACAAGCGCCCCTCATTCTCGTCCGCGAGGCCTCTACCTGTGTTGCGGTGCCGGCATTTCATGCTGAGCGCCGGAATATGATGTAATATTCCGGAGCTCAGCAGAGAAGCAGTGCCCGCTGCAGGACTTAAAGGCGAGTGAACTACAGAGGGAGGGGAGGGTAAATAGTGAGTAGGGAAAGGGGGTAGATAGTGAATGAGTGAATGAGTGAGTATGAATTAATGTGTGGATGAATTGTCTGAATGAAAGTGTGAATTAGTGAGTGACTGTAAAAGTGTTTGTTTGTATCAGATGTATAATTGTGGGAAGGCAAAGATAGTACTAGCATGGTGTTTAAGCCTTCGGGACCAAGATGGCACAGGCAGGGTATTTATGGGACAAAGATGGCACAGGCTGGACTGTTTGGGGACAAAGTTGACTTGTGCTGGGCTGTTTGGGGACAAAAATGGAAAATCCTATGTGTGTTATCTGGGTACTTGTCAGGTTCTATGTGAGCAGTGTGAACATCCCATGGGGATGACTTTGGGGTGTGCAACCTGTGATCTATGCCTTAATTTAGGGATTTACCTTTAATGTCGTGTTTTTATGTAAATTCCAATAGATCTATACCTTAAAAGCTGTTTTTTGTGTTATTCTGTAGATCCATATCTACAATGCTGTGTTTCCATACATTATTTATGTATACTTGCAAATACAGGGTGTGTATGTCTTATTATTCAGCTGTTACCATGTATTTGATCTATACCCTCAGTGCTGAGTTTGCAGGATTTGTATGTCTGATTCGGATTATTTGATCTATACCTTCAGTGCTGAGTTCACAAGTGAATTTCAGTTGATCTATACATGCGATGCTGGGTTTGTGTGTTAATGTGTTGATCTGTACCTGCTATCGGCAGCAGGGTCTAATATTTATATACCGTAGTTGCTCGATTATAAGATGACCCCCCGAAATCTGAACATTAATTTAGGAAAAAAAAGAAAAAGCCTGAATATAAGACGACCCTATAGGAAAAAAGTTTTACCAGTAAATGTTAATTTATGTAAACTATTTTTTTAATAAAAGCTATGATTGATAAAAATATTTTGTTTTTTATTCCTTTTATTTTCCAACCTGCCCCCCAGGCTTGCAACTCTGCCCCAGAAATGCCTTATACCCCCTATATGTCACTGTGCACCATGATATGCCTTTTAACCCTCTAAATGCCACTGTGCACCATGATATGCCTTTTAACCCTCTAAATGCCGCTGTGCACCATGATATGCCTTTTGACCCCCTATGTGCTACTCTGCCTCCAGAAATGCAAATACGGTATATAGATGTGCAAAAAATCACAAGATCCCTTTGCTTGAAAGATCCATTAGTCGGACATACCACGGTTCCAGATACATCTAAGTTCGTCCATACAAAATTAAAATATTTTTTTTTCTAAACATTTGAACACCTAGTTATGTTTGATGTTAAAAAGCTCCCAAAAGCTCCAGAAGAAAGGAGAGCTCTCAAACAACTAAGAGACGATCAAACACTAGTAATAAAACCTGGGGGGTGGGTAGCAATAATGAATACCATAGATCATGATAAAGAAATATTTTCACCAAATGGATGATGTAATAACATATAAGAAAATAGATAAATTGGATGTGTTTTAAACTCGAGCAAGGGAATCAGGTATCCTGAATACAAAAGAATTTGGTTATTTAAACCTCCAATTTCCTAGGATACCTCTTTTATATATTGCCAAAATTGCACAAAAGTCTAACCTCACCCCCAGGGAGACCCATAGTTTCTGGAATAAATTCTATTATATCAAGGGTTTGTATTTGGATTGTATATTACAACCACAAGTACAAAAAGGTTGTTCTCATCTGAAAGATAATAAGTATATTACAAACACTTAGGGATGTTGTATAGAAAAAAAATTATATCTTGGTTACATTACAGTAGTAATTACATAGTAACATTACATCACTATATACCAATATTTCACATAAAACAGGCTTAAGGCCATTTTGGAACAGGATGAAAATATTTAAAGTGAACAGAAAGTATTAGAGGGTCTTAGATCAGTACTTGAAAATAACTATTTTTATTTTAAAGATAGTTTCTATTTACGACAGACTGGAACCGGAATGGGTACAAAAGTCTCACCCAGTTATGCTTATCTCTATATGTCATTTTGGGAACACCACCATATATATAATTGCCATACTTGGGTGGACCAGATAATTACGTACAAACACTATATAGATTTTTTTTATTTTATTTGGGGAGGTACAATGGATGAACTAAATGATTTTTCTCCTTTTTGTCATCTCGACTAAAGCTATAATTTTGTTTATACTTGATGCAAAATGACGAGAAAGATATGACAGTACGCTGTTATGATATGAAATCTGTCCCCTCAGATTGCATTAAAAAAAAAATGAAAAGATATCCTAAAGAAATCGATCTCCCAAGGGGGGGGTTCACGCTTGCTCGCTGGCTACCAAGATTCAAGAGAATGCATACAAGATACTTACTATGTGGTACACCACTTCTCCACGTCAGTAGGATGTTTTGTGACGCTGGCCCGATGTGCTGGCGATCCTATAACTCATTCACATGTGGTGGGAATGCAATTCGGTGAGTCCATTTTGGGAAGAGGCTCACGCCATGATTGTGCAGGTGGTGGACGTCCCACCTCCTTTCACTTGGATGCTGGGCCAACCAGGTCAAGCAGATAAGGGCAATGGAGGACTTGATGAAGCAGGCAGATAAGTAGGAATCCTACACGCGCAACCTGCCTGAGCTGGACCAAATTGATTGTCTCCAGAGAGTTCAGAGCTCTGATCAAGCTAAGCTCTGCTTAGGGTGGGTTTCTGGATCTTTTTCTTGTTTTATTTTATCATTCTATTCCAATTTCCCCTTACCCCTTCCCTTTTTCCTCCTTTTTTTCTTCTCTCCACTGGTTCCAGTTCCTACTATGTCCTAATAGGTACAGCAATATTTTTTTGTTACGTGATCCACTGGCCCTCTTTGGGGAAAAGGTTTAGGTTCTCCTAAAACGTGTTATGTGCGATTATAATTTTCACATTCTGATACTATACTTGAATATTCCTAGTGTAAATTTATATTGTATCCAAAATGCAATTGATTATTCCTCCTTATGTTCTGATTGAGATGCTTTAACCTGCAAGTTACATAGTACAAAAGACCTAAGTCTATCAAGTTCAACCCTTCTACCTAACCTTCCTACTCTTGATCCAAAAGAAGGCAACCCCCCCCCCCCAATTAAGCTACTTCGAATTCTGCCATCAGGTGAAAAAATGCAAATGGTCTACAGCAACAAAAGACCACACCAGGTGTCACTCATGCCAGCTAAGAACAGGAAATTGAGGCTAGTGTAATGGTATGGGGACATTTTGACCAGATTGACCAGATGTCAAAATTGCAAAGAAATGCATACCTTTCAAAGGTGGTCTTTTACCTCCCAAATAACCTGACAAACCCATGCATTGGTAGTATCATTGTACTCAGGATATGCTGAACACATATTGGGGTGATGTTTGACACTGACATATACCAGGAGCGGTAAATTCATACCTGAGGTAAAATGTATTTGAAAACTAAACACACAAAAATATTTCACCACAAATTTTGACAAATCTGATGGTAAAATTAGCGTATGGAAAGAGTTAAAATTCCGACATTTGAAATAGCCTGGGGTGTCTAGTTTTTAAGCATAAATAGTTTTATGAGGTAAATTGAATTGGCGAACGTCAACAATGTCCCAAATAACATATAGGGGCAGGATGACCACGTGTAAAAATTCCAATTTAAAAAATGCACACATCCCAAATGTGGTAACTTAGTCCCCACACAACCCAACAAATGCATGTGCTCCCTGTGCTCAGGAGATGTTACTGGATACATATTGGTGTGTTTGGCTGTGGCATATATCAGGACCTGTAAATTCATACCTAATGTAGAATGTGTGTGGTGGGAAAAAAATACTACTGCAAACTTTGATAAAGGGTGGTGGTAAAAATACCAACATTTGAAATACCCTGAAACCTCTCATTTAAAAGTATATAATAAGATACAAATACTTTATTGTGTGGGATTATTTATAGATTTAAACATGTATTGGGTATTTTTGGGTACATGTCTCTCAATGTGTCTATACTATTTGTAGTACTTGGTGTCCATTTGGTATAAGGTCTGTATATCTTTCGTTGTTCCCTTCCTCCCCCGCTTACCTCTCTCTGCTCCTGCAGCTTTCCCTCATGCTGCTCGCGCACGGTGTCACGTGACCCCCGATAGGCTCCTGTCTCCCCATACCGGTTCAAAATAGTTTAGGAAGGGTCCTTCCGACCTGGATCGATGCGGGGCCGGGGCTTCTGTGATGGAAAAGCACTGGTGGAAGTGCCGGCAGTGGAGGTTGTCTACGCGCATCGCCGCAGCTGGTTAACGTCTGCGCGATGCGCATAGACAACCTCCCCTGCCGGCACTTCTGCCGGGGTTTCTATGGTGGAGCACCGGAAGGTTATGTCACGCCGGTGCTCCACCATAGAAGCCCCGGCAGAAGTGCCGGCAAGAGTAGGATCTAGGTCCCCTGCAGTGCTGCAGGGAATCTGGATCCTAACCCTGCTGCTTGTCCGCAGCAGGGCTAAATGAAGAAAAAAACAAACACCCGCCCGGAACTGCATGTCCCTGGCGTTACGAATTGCGCATCCCTGTGCTAAACCCCGATTATAGTCCGCACCCCCACTTTAATAACTTAAAGTGGGGGGGGTGCGGCCTATATTCGGGCAAATACGGTATATTTTATATATATATATAGATATAGAGATAGATATAAGTGATGAGGTGCATGGTGTTATCTGTAATGTTTACGTTTTTATAGAGGGGGTATAAACATCATGTTTATCCACAGTGTGAGTATGTGTTGTGTGCAACATAATGAAAAATATGATACCAAAAATTCCCTATTCAATCCCTGTCCTATCCAGACCATCCTGGGACATCTGATCGCAGGTTACTGTAATCAGCAACATAGGGCAATGGAACACTCTTTGCTTATAACTCTGTGATCAGCCTCAGTGGAGGGCAAACATAGATAACAGTCTTAAATTAGTTTTGTTTTATTTTAACAATATGCAGTATGTTGAGAACACCTTCCTTTATGATCAACAAGAGGAAGGTTTTTGGCAAAAATACTTAACTGAGCTCGTGGTGGTAAAGAGGCAAACCCTAGAGCACATGAGATTAACCTTTTCCAATCATTGTGATACCATCCTATAACATCATAAATAGGTATTACTTAAATCCTACAATGAAGACATAGAATGTAATTACTGTAATTAATTCAGTAAATTGATTTCTTCACCATTACCCAATTTTTACATGCATTTTTAC
Source organism: Spea bombifrons (assembly GCF_027358695.1). Classification (NCBI taxonomy): domain Eukaryota; kingdom Metazoa; phylum Chordata; class Amphibia; order Anura; family Pelobatidae; genus Spea; species Spea bombifrons. Next base: position 46,404,237 of record NC_071091.1, read on the forward strand.
AATTTTTTTTGTTTTTGTTTTAATCAAACAAATTGTGTGTGCATGTAGTCACTTAATCTATGGCTAGATTTTCCACAGTACCTGGCTGGTATTGTGGAACATTTGTCTGATCCATGCTGCCATGTAAGGGATCATACGTTGTACCTCAACAAGCCCCTGCCCTCGTCTGGCAATAAAAGTGGGATACACATAAATGCTTGTATTATCATAAATATGGGCTTTTTTATATATTTTTTTTTACAAAAAAACGGGCAGAGGAGTTTTTGTGGACTACAACTGCCACCGGTCTCAGCCAGAGATAATGTGTGTAATTTTCTCTATTGTGTTTCTTTGGTATATTTTTTGCATTTACTGTGAAATCTCAGGTATAATGCTCACTATTTACATCCTTTTTTATGAGTCCTGAAAAGGTGGTGGGTATTATGCTTGAGTACAAATTTGTTTAAGGTACATAATCACATACTAGTAGTATATTTGACAGTACCGCACCTTTGATGTACTAATGTTATGACACATTCATGTTTATTTTCACCAAATGACTTAATTTGTTTTTTTTTTCTACAGTAAGAGTGAGGGGCTTAGTGGAAGGGTTCTTAGGAAACTTCCATTTTTGGCACATGCACTTTACATACAAGTAAGTATTTATTGCTCACCATTTCTCCCATGTTTAACTATTGTTGTCTGTTTTATTGTTATGAATACTTTTCTGAAAATAACTCAAAAGTTTGCTATTATTGCTATTATGTGACACACAGCTATGCAGCATACTAAAGTATTTTTAACCGTTTGCGGTCCAATAAATGCTCCAAGCAGGTCCAATTAAATTTTCGTAAAAAACACATACTTTTCATTTTTATACAAAACGGTTATTTTTTCTTATAACTACAAAGCAATTAATAAACACTTTTCTAAAACCATATATTACATCTCAATATTTTTTCATTGTATGAACCTTTTTTATAATCATCTTCAGCACTAAAATCACTTTCAGAATCACTCTGTACTAATACCGTATACTCGATTAAAAGACAATCCCCCAAAAAGTTGAATATTAATTGAGGAAAAAAAGAAAAAGCCTCAATACAAGACTACCCTATAGGAAAAAAGTTTTACTAGGAAATATTAATTCACATGCATTTTTTGTTTATTTACTTTTATTTGCCAACCTGCCCCCCAGTTATGCACATCTGCCCCAGGCTTGCCCCCCCCGATATACCTTATACTCCCTGATATGCCTTACACCCCCTATATGCCACTGTGCCCCCCAATAAGCCTTATAACCCTCTATATGCCACACTGCACCCCCCCCCCCAGATTTCCCAATGCATCCCCAGACTTGCCCCCCCTCGTGCTTCAGACTCCCTGGTGTCTAGTGGGGGAAGCCGGTGAACGCCTGCGCGATGCGCATAGACAACCTCTGCTTCTGTCCGGCACGTCCGCTGGTGTCACACTGGTGCTCCGTCATAGAAGCCCCAGAGGAAGTGCCGGGCAGAAGCGGAGGTTGTCTACGCACATACGCATTGTGCAGACATCCACCGGCTACCAGAGATGAGGATCCAGGTCCAGTGCTGTGGGGGATTTGGATCTTGGTCTTATAGTCAGACCTCTGTTTGAGACGACCTCGAATATAAGATGAGCATTTGCTCTGAAAAAAGCACGTTTTATATTTGAGCAAATACCGTAATACGGCTGTCTTCCTTATAATAGCGACATCTAGTGGTCGCTAGGAAATCCAACATTGAATCACAAGTGGTAAATATATACCACATATATTCCGACATAGGACCCCAAAGGGTTAAAGGTGGTCCGTCTACTTGTTTTTCATCCCAATATTACCAACTTCTAAAATGATAATATCCCTCTGTTTTAAACATGTTAAAATTAGCTTAAATTCAAACTTTTTAAAAGACACCGCTGTGCAAAAAATCTATCTCTATATTTATATATCTATATATCTATCTCTATATATACACACACTCACTAGCCACTTTATTAGGTATACCTGTTCAATTGCTTGTCAACACAAATAGCTAATCAGCCAATCACATGGCAGCAACTCAATGCATTTAGGCATGTAGATGTGGTCAAGACAACCTGCTGCAGTTCAAACATTGACATCTTTGCTTATAACTCTGTGATCAGCCTCAGTGGAGGGCAAACATAGATAACAGTCTTAAATTAGGCATATCAGCCGGGCACTGTGGCATATCGGGGCACTGTGGCATATATGAGGCTATAAGGCATATCAGGAGGGGTATAAGGCATATCAGGGGACAGAGTGGCATATAGGAGGTATAAGGCATATATATAGGGGCAGAGTAGCATATAGGGGGTATAAGGCATTTCTGGGACAGAGAGGAAAGCTGGGGGTGAGATGTGCATAACTGGGCAAAAATAGTTTACATATTTACTAGTAAAGCTTTTTTTGGTATTTTTGGGGTTCTTCTTAAAATATAGCTTTAATTATTATGTCAGTAAAATAAGAAGGCAAATCGTGAAATGCCATTGTAAATTATAAGTTTTTATTTTAAATAAACGAAAAATTTGTATATTTTTTTTTACCCGATTAATCGAAAAAATTATCGGCCAACTAATCGATTATGAAAATAATCGGTAGTTGCAGCCCTACTATATATCTATCTCTATATCTCTATATATCCATACACTCACTAGCCACTTTATTTACCTGTTCAATTGCTTGTCAACACAAATAGCTAATCAGCCAATCACATTGCAGATGTGGTCAAGACAACCTGCTGCAGTTCAAACATTGACACCTCATATAATTTTATATAATTCAGGAAAACCCAGACCAGCTTGATTAGGCCTTTTAGAACCATATTTGTTGCTGGTGTTGGTCTCTGATTCCCATTCATGAGAAAAAAAAATATTTCAATATTTTTCCAGAAACAAGTGTAACAGTAAAATAAGCCTTAACTATATTTGTATGGGTTAACCAAAAAACCTCTAGACCTTTCCATTATTGGGTTTGGTCTCTCACCTCATTAATCAGAGATAGATAATTCATATTTGGGGTTTGTTGCAAATCAAACATGTTTTTATACCTAAATAATCGTTTTATTTGACCAATCAAAATAGAAAATTGGTCTAAATTTGGTTTGTTCTAATATTAGGATGAAATGACCTGAGTTTTGTCAAGGTTCAATTTATACATGCATTTGCCTCTTTTTTAAATAGTAGTTGTAACTGCTTTAATCGATCTATGGCGATGTTAACGAGGGGTTATCTTTTAATTGGGACGCCTTGACTACCTCTAAATTTCTAATCATGGCTGCCAATGGTTCTATTGACAGGGTGTATAACAATGGAGTACAGGCTTGTCGCTTACCGTGTTTGATTTTTAAGTATTAAATGAGGGTGTGTTCTAAAATAGGTAAAAGTGTCGTCTTTAAGGATGGACCAGCCACACTAGTATAGGTATTGCAGGAAAGGAACTAGAAAAGGTGAGCTAAAGTATGTTAAGGCATAGGTTTGTAGGCATCCATAAAGAAGTGGATCTTAAGGGATTTTTTAAAGGCAAAATAGATGGTATGCCACTCTCTTAGCTCGGGCTTCCATTTACAAGGACAGCACACATGGAAAAAGAGCAACACATGTGACAGTCACTTCCAGCACTAGTTCTGGAAAGGGGAATAACCCTTAATTAAAGCGGAATACACGTGAATATCGTAATCCCTGAATATCAAAAGCAAGGTTCCGAATACTTGTGAAAAAGAAAAAATGCTAATAAACAAATACAGTGATGCACAAACAAAGGTATATGGGTTTAAGTGGTATGGACCTAAATAGAAATACAGTGTCTTATGCTTCAGCTGCCTGACCCCCTGGTAGTATCCCATATATGTTGTAGCCTTTGATTCCAAACCCTTTGTACTGCATTACTATGCAAATGACCTTACATTGTAAAACATATAGTTCCTTTTACAAACACCCAAATCTTCCCAAAACCATATGTTTATGTATTAAGTGTAAATCACATTTTAAAGGCATCTTTCATTTCTTAGAATTTAATTTCCCGGTGAATATGTGCTGTTTCTGATCATGCAAACCATTTACTTATATATATTTAACAATCCTATAAGCATGGTTTCCATTAATTTGCCAACCTAAGACTTACTGGCATGTAGCTCCCTGCTAACTTTTTTGTAAATTGCTACAATTCCAGTCTTTTGGAATTATTCCTGCTAATAGTAGCTGGTTAAATCAGCTGACCAAGGGTTTTGTCAGGACGCATTTCGAAGCTCTTTTAATAACTTTGAGTGATCCCATCAAGTCCCATGGATTTTTCATATTTATTTTGGAGAGTTCAAGTAGAACTTCTTCCTCTGTAGACACACCAGTTTTATATGTCACCCTGTTTCTTGTTGCTAACACCTTCATCTTTCTTCTTAAAAACAGAATAGACGTATTTATTTAGGCAGTCAGCTAGATCCTTATCTTCATTTATATAATTCCTTTAATTTGTTTTTAGTTTAATTATTTTTAGTTTAGGTTTTCTATATTCACTTATATATCTGAAAAAAATTTGTCACTCTTTTTTGTTAAACTAGCAATTTTTTCCTCCGTATTTTTGGTGTATCTGATAATGCGCCTTTATATTTGTTTTTTTTCCATTCAAAATATGTGCCACAGTCTTCAATGTCAGTCAGTTGCCAGAAAGACATTGGCATATATAAAAACAGGTATTGGCTCAAGGAAAGAAAATATAATTATGTTTACAAACTAAATACACTGTAGTTATGAAGAAACTGTAGAAACTAAAAACACTGTAGTTATGAAGAAACGTTACAATATTTGTTTCTGTAACAGGACATGGTCAAACTCTATCGTCTTCAGTTTGCCAGACACTACTGGAACTTGAAATGAAATCGGGTACTATAGTTAGATTCAACTTAAATAGAGATTTTTGCTACTAAGCACCAGAGATGAATTTGGCACACACAGAGGTAGCCATATGGAAAAGTGACTCTCTAATGTTTTGGGTTGTCCTTCTGCAAGAGGACCTTGACGTTTTGGATACATGGCATCATAAACACCTGACTACCACTGCCAGAAAGCTGCCATGGACCCTGGTTGGATCTTACAATAATCCAAAACATACATCAAAATCAACTCAAAAATGGTTTACTGGCCACAATAGGTCCTACAATGGTCATCCCAGTCCCCTGACTTGAACCCCATAAAAAAACATGTGGGGTGAACCAGCGCAGACCTGGAAATTTAAAGGATCTGGAGAGATTCTGTGTTGAGGAATGGTCTTCGATCCCTTGCCATGTGTTCTCTAACCTCATCAGGCATTATAGGGGAAGACTCAGATTTGTTATCTTGGCAAAGGGAGATAGCACAAAGTATTGACTTAAAGGGTGCCAATAATTGTGCCATGTGTATTTAACAATTTATTTTAGATAATCCTGTGTTGTGTTTGCAAATGTGTATTTTTTAAAGAAAAGATCAAATGGTTAAACAATAGACACTTTTCACAGCATTTTTGTTGACATTTGCCAATATTAGTGGAGGGCACTGTATACAGGTATCTGGTTTCTTATTGTTGCTTTCCCTATTATAGAAAAATGTAACAAAAAACAAAGATAACTCCAGCTCACCATTTAGATGTTTTGCAGAGACGCTTCAAATTGCAGGGAGCACGGGATAGAAGGCCGAGCCATATCCTCGGTTAATCCAAATAACAGTATAGATTGAAGATCCAGCTCCACAAATAAGGGTTTAAAAATTCAAAATTTAATTAGACCAGTTAAAACATGATAGACAAAAAAAGAGAAAAAAAGAGATGTGCTCAAGTGATTGAGAAAAAATACGCCAACGCGTTTCAAACCTTACGGTTCTTAATCATGGCTTTCCCTATTATACTCTGCTGAACTTTATCTGACTATACCTGTGCCTCCACACTGTTGGGATCATCAAAGTCCTTGTCCTTTTAGCTTGGGGCTCATCCCCTTGTTAAGTGCTTCACATGCTCTTGGTGACGGCAGACATGGCAGCATGTGTGTCTGTATGTCAGCGTACACAGCGTCGGCTGTACACCTAAAGTTAGTGACCTCTTAGAGAGTTGGAAAGTAAGGGGAGCAGGGAGAGGGGGAGAAGTGAGTGTGTGTGTGTGTATGTATGTATAGTGTATGGTGCAGGTGTTAGTATGTTAGTTTGTGTTACAGGGAGCGACACAGAAGGAATTATGCAAACTAATTATGCATCCTAGGCTTACTGTTCCACACAGCTATCATATGCATTGAAGTGTGTATGGTGGATGGAGTGTGCCTTTAATTTCTAGAGTAATGTGGAATATGAGCAAATCAAAATCTTTTAAAATATAATTTCTTCCAAGACAGCTGTTTTTGCCTACGTTATTGTGAAGGTTGAAAAGTTCAGATTTACATGAATCATGTATTTATTATGTGGCCAATATGCTACAGTACATGCTTAGAATGATGAAGTTTATTTTTATCAGTTTACATTGTATTAGCAGTTAATGTTTACATGGACCATTATTAAAACAATTATTTTAAGTCCCCTGCAGTTACCATTGAGAGATTCCTTGAGGCGCTTTCACTGGCAGTGCTGAAACAGTTTGAAGAAAGAAAACAGCTTTGAAGCACAAGTTACTTTGAGACACACTGTATTCATGTTGCCTATTGATGGTCCAGAAGTAATAAAAATATACATTTGTGACTAGAAGTATGTGCGGTAAAGTGTATATATTTGTATGCCAAGAAACACATGTACAACATTAAATTAAACATAAAATTAAAAGCGATAATGGGAGCTTGACATTTATGCCCGTATCTGTTATTTGTCCCAAGCTTGTCCTTTGGTTATGTACTATTTTTTGCTCACTATTGTTTACCCACGGGTAAGCTCATTTTTGGGGGCTAATATATAAACTATATGTGTTTTGAAAACTAGACACCCCGGGGTATTTTCAAATGCTAGTATTTTAAAACACCCCAGGGTATTTTCAAATGCTAGTATTTTAACTCTGTCCATGCACTAATTCTATCACCAGCCTTTGTCAAACTTTGATAGTCTTTTGTTTTGCTTTATTTTCATGCATATTTTAAGTCCGTTATGAATTTACAGCTCCAGGTATATCTCATTAAATAAAAATGTGGTAATGAGTAAAGATCAGGGGAACCATCCAGTTCCAACAAAATGTAAATACAAGTTGAAAAATAAAACAGAAAAAAAAGAACATTTCTATGAGCAAGTTATAAAATCCTCCCAAAAATCCTAGCATGGAAATATTTAAAATACTACCATTTCATATTTGATATGCCCATGGGGTGTCTAGTTTAAAAAAAATTATGGTTTGATGGGGCAAACTGGAACATCTTCGAACCTGGCCAATTCAAATAGGACATGGACACAGACTTTCCAGATGTCAAAATTCCCACACAAAAATGCGTACTTCCTTTTAGCCCCCAAACAACCTAATAATCCTATGCATGAGTGGTATCACTGTACTCAGGAGATGTTGCTGAACACATGTTGCTGTTTACAGCTAAACAGCAACACCACAAAAATGTTAAAGCCTTAATCACAAAGGGTACAAAAAAGTTAGGTGCTTAAGGGGTTAAGAACACACTACAGTTAATTTTTATTTTTTATTTTAATGTTTTTAATTTACAACAATATTGAATATTAAAAATACCCCACAGTAGAATTGTAAGCAAACATCTGATATGGATCTGTAGATGCATTATATGTCACCCCCCCCTCGTCCCTTTTTTTTTTCTTTCTGTATCCTCAATGTGGAAAAACAAATGAAAAAAACTGAAATAAAAAGGTGTTTTAAAAAAAAAATACTCCACAGTAGAAAAAATGTCTAGCAATCAAATCTACACTAGAGACTATAAGAAACAATTTACTAGGCAGGCAGGTTGATCACTGGCCATGCACCTCTCACATAGATGAGCCAAAATAAATTATTAAAAAAAATATAACCTTTAATTTTTTTATTGAGCACAGATCAGGAACTCAATTGGTACACTCCTTGATGTCCATGGTCATTCACCCAGTAGGTTTGAGCTGGGAGGGAAGATATGTGATAGCGCAGTTATTTTAAATGTGGCCCAATCATAGGATGCCGCCATTGACACAAATCAGTTTGTGAAATTTGTTCCCTGCCAGATCTGCCCTGATTCACTCTGAAGTTGCAGCATCTAGGAACAACAACAAACACTCCCAAAGTAGAGCTGCTGAGTGTTGTAGCACACACATATCGCTTGTCTTCTATAACATCACTTGCTACAGAGTTCCAGAGTGCGTCAGGAGCCTCATAAAAATGTATTTCCATGCCTGAGTCGTTGCACATATGCCGCCTAACCTAAGTGGTCTGCACAGAGCCTTGACCTTAATCCCATTGAACACTTTGGGATGATTTGGTGCACGGACTGCGAGCCAGACCTTCTTATCCAACATTGCTAATGATCTTTTTGCTTAATTACCTCAAATTCCCACAGACATACTCCATAATCTTGTGGGAAACCTTATCAAAAGGGGAGGCTGATATAGCTGAAAGGAGCTTATAATCAGATCTCAAATAGTGGGGTAGCAGCGGAGGTTGCGCGCATCACGCAGACATCCACCAGCTGCCCACAGGGAGTCTGGAGCACAGGGGACAAGTTAAGAGATGCATTGGTAAGTTGGGAGGGGATAAGGCATATCATGTGTGCAGAGGGGTAAATAGGGGGTATAAGGCATATGAGGGGGGCAAGGTGGCATATAGGGAGTATAAGGCATATGAGGGGGCAGAGTGGCATATAGGGGGTATAAGGCATATGAAGGGCAGAGTGGCATATAGGGGGTATAAGGCATATCTGGGGGGCAGAGTAGCAAACCGTGGGGCAAATGTGCATAACTGGGCGACAGGTTTTTTATTTAGTTTTTATGAAATATGTATAAATAGCTTACATGTGAATTAGTATTTACTAGTAGAACTTTTTTCTTATAGGGTAGCCTTATATTCAGGCAATTTCTTTTTTTTTCTAATTTAATATTTACATTTTGGGGGGCCATCTTGTAATTGAGCAAATACGGTACTTTTGATCATATAGCGTATTTTTAAATGAATGAAAGTGTCTAGGTGTATCATAACTCCATCAAGAGCTGTTACTAGACCTCCAGACAGATTTAAGTTACACCTAGACACTTTCATCTCATTTAAAAATACGCTATATCAGGCATGTCCAAAGTCCGGCCCGCGGGCCAATTGCGGCCCGCGTTCCGGACTGATGCGGCCCCCTAGGGACTTGGCGTCATCAGCCGGCGCAGGGAGAAGGAAAGCGCGAGATCTGGGCTTTCCTTCTCCCTGCGCCGGCACACACAGCCACACAGCGGTGGGCGCGGCTTCAGTGTTGTGCGCCGGGATCTGACAACAAACCCCGGCGCACAACAGCTGTTGCCGCGCAGATCGCAAGGGAGCAGTATCGGAGGTATTTACCGGACATCCGGCTTAAAATCACTCAAGGGAGCCGGATGTCCGGTAAAGACCTCCGATACTGCTCCCTTGCGATCCGCGCGGCAACAGCTGTTGTGCGCCGGGGTTTGTTGTCAGATCCCGGCGCACAACACTGAAGCCGCGCCCACCGCTGTCCGTGCCCTCTGAACCCCGTGCCCTCGGAAGAAGACAGAAGAACTGAAGAAGAAGAGGAGCGAAGAGCAGGAAAAGGAGCTGTAAGGATAAAAGAGGAAAGGTAGGAAAGCATACAGTGAGAGTGGATTGGTGTATGTGTGTGGATTGGTATATGTGTGGATGTGTATGTGTGGATTGGTGTATGTGTGTGGATTGGTGTATATGTGTGGATTGGTGTATGTGTGTGGATTGGTGTATATGTGTGGATTAGTGTATATGTGTGGATTAGTGTATAAGTGTGTATTAGTGTATATGTGTGGATTGTTATGTGTGTGGATTGGTGTATGTGTGTGGATTGGTGTATGTGTGTGGATTGGTATGTGTGTGTGGATTGGTGTATGTGTGTGGATTGGTGTATGTGTGTGGATTGGTGTATGTGTGTGGATTGGTGTATATGTGTGGATTGGTATGTGTGTGTGGATTGGTGTATGTATGTGTGTGGATTGGTGTATGTGTGTGGATTAGTATATGTGTGGATTGGTATGCGTGTGGATTGGTATGCGTGTGGATTGGTGTATGTGTGTGGATTGGTGTATGTGTGTGGATTGGTATGTGTGTGTGGATTGGTATGTGTGTGTGGATTGGTGTATGTGTGTGGATTGGTGTATGTGTGTGGATTGGTGTATGTGTGTGGATTGGTGTATGTGTGTGGATTGGTGTATGTGTGTGGATTGGTGTATATGTGTGGATTGGTGTATATGTGTGGATTGGTGTATATGTGTGGATTGGTATGTGTGTGGATTGGTGTATGTGTGTGGATTGGTATGTGTGTGTGGATTGGTATGTGTGTGTGGATTGGTATGTGTGTGTGGATTGGTATGTGTGTGGATTGGTGTATATGTGTGGATTGGTATGTGTGTGTGGATTGGTGTATGTGTGTGGATTAGTGTATGTGTGTGGATTAGTATATGTGTGGATTGGTATGCGTGTGGATTTGGTATGCGTGTGGATTGGTGTATGTGTGTGGATTGGTATGTGTGTGGATTGGTATGTGTGTGGATTGGTGTATGTGTGTGGATTGGTGTATGTGTGTGGATTGGTGTATGTGTGTGGATTGGTGTATGTGTGTGGATTGGTGTATGTGTGTGGATTGGTGTATGTGTGTGTGGATTGGTATGTGTGTGGATTGGTGTATGTGTGTGGATTGGTATGCTTGTGGATTGGTATGCGTGTGGATTGGTAAATGTGTGAGAGTGATGGGTGTTATGCTGTACCATTTCCAATGTATTTTTCATTATATAATTATGCTCTAAAGTACATCATAACTCCCATCACTCTATACTGTTCCATACAGTGGCAGAGCTGGGAGACAGAGGCCTTGCACCCCCACCGCAGGACTCCTGAAAGGTAAGTGAACTTCAAAGAGGGAGAGGGTAGATAGTTAGGAGGGGTAGATAGGGAGAAGGGAGTGAGAAGGGGTAGATAGGGCAGAAGGGAGCGAGAAGGGGTAGATAAGGCAATCATACTCCTATCATGCCAAGTCTGCGACTGCCTCCTGGAATCTGGGTATGCCTGGGCATGATAGGAGTGTGATTGCTGTTAACAATTATATATATATATATATATATTGTTATTTAATTGTTTTGTCCTATTTTGGTGTGTTACTTACTTTAAATAAAAGTGTTAGATTTTTTTTATGGTGTGTGTGGGGGGTCATATTCAGTTTCGGCCAGGTAGTTTTAAAGTGTGTGTGGGGGGGGTGCCACATACAGGATCCGCCCCGGGTGCCAAATACTCTAGGTACGCCCCTGCCCTCCCCTACACAATTTCTTCATCAGATGCCCTTGTGGCTGTGTGTGCCGGCGCAGGGAGAAGGAAAGCCCAAATCTTGCGATCTCGGACGTCGCTAGATTTGGGCTTTCCTTCTCCCTGCGCCGGCACACACAGCCACAAGGGCATCTGATGAAGAAATTGTAGGCAGTGGCGGAACTACCGGGGTCGCGACTGCGACCGGGCCCTGGAGTTCTGCCAGTCAGTGGGGCCCAAGGGGTGCCGAGCGGTTGCTGAAAAAGGAGAGTGAGAAAGGGATAGATGTGGTATGCCGTTTTCAATAAACTTTGCATAAAATAGTTAATTTGCATTTCATTTTAAGGGTTCAGAAAATGTCAGGCAAAATGGTCGGCCCTCGCACATGTTCACTTCATCAAATCTGGCACTCTTCGAAAAAAGTTTGGACATGCCTGCGCTATATGATCAAAAGTACCGTATTTGCTCAATTACAAGATGCCCCCCCCAAATGTAGGCCTTAGCCTACATTTTACATTTCTATGTGGCCATTCAAATGACTGTTGACAATTTTTTGAGAGGGCTCTAACACCTTTAACTACATTCTTAACATAATATGGATCATTGTGATGATGGATCACTTTATCACAAAACAACGAGATCAGGTAAAAAAATTTCAGTTAAATATTGGATCACTGGCTGCTGTAGGGTGTTCTAGGAAATCAAAGTCTGCAGCCACCTCCATCTTTAGCTGATGTCCCATTACCTTCTGTGTATTTATTTTAGAACACTGTTGCCAAGTATCCATCTATGCTAGTCCTCCATGCGGACGCGAGCTGTACTTGCTTTTATTTTACTATTGTGTTACCATCACTGCTCACATATTATACACAGAAAATGATGTTTCAATGATGGAAGAATAAAATAAAATGTATAATTATGAAAAATGTTGAGATTGAGCAGAAGTTGTCAAAGAGAGGGAAAAAAACTTTTTATTTGAAACCAACCTTATTTAAGCGCTCTACAAAAAAAAAGAACACTTCTAACAGATTTGAAACCTACTTTATTTCAGCACTCTACAAAAAAGCATTTTTTTAAATCTGCAAATATAGTATGTGTGTATATTATATGCATATTTTGATATTCTTATTTACTCAAACATTTTATTTGAAAAAATAATAGATGTATGGGCACAAGAAAGGTGATTAAAAGTTAAGAAGAAAAAAAAAGCATTCCCAAACACATCCATTCCACAAAAAACCTATAGTGCAAGGAATTCTTGGTAGGTATATGCAAATCTGATTAACTATGAACATATGTTTTTTGCTATTTACTTTACAACTATGGAAAATGCAAATAGAAATTTTATGTTGGAACTATTGAAATACAGTTGTCCATCCTCCTTCGCCTGTTGTTAATGAAATGTATCAGAGAACCCAGAGGAATGCAAGAAACAGACGTGCCAACTAGCAATCCAATGATAACCAATGCATATGTTGGGTAGTCTTTTGTGACGAGCAGACCCTGTAATTAATAAAGGTGCGAGTTATAATGACATATTTATCAAATTAAATGATATACAGTATAACTGATCGTACCCCACGCTGTTACTTTATTACTTCAAATCACCAGTGCACTAATGTCACCATGTTTTGCATTGCATAATATTTTACCTGAGCATGAAACTTTGTACTTATGTATTCTGCAAATAAAATTATGCGCTAATGCCAGTGCATTTTTCTTTTTCTGGCCGCTATTGGGCACAACTCCCTGCATACCACATTTTCTTAAAAATCTTGTTTAGAAGCAGCTATGCTAGTCAGTCAAATTTAACCCTGTGAGTGACAAAATTAATGAAAATACTGGGCATATGAGGTGTTTCCAAAAACAGGAAAAATACCTAAATACATTTTTGGAGGTTTTTTTTTCCATTTGCACAACCTGTCCCCTTGACCCTTTCCCATCACACCTCGCAAAGTCTCTGTCCATCCCTTAGTCCACCACCTAGTTAATCTTTCTCTGCTTCCTTTTACCTCTAAATTGTGTACATACTGAAATGGCTCTAACAAAAGTCTCCAATGACTTGCTCTCTGCCAAAGTAAAAGGTTACTTCCTCATTCTAATACTCTTGGATCTCTCTGCTGCTTTTGATACTGTTGATCACCACCTTTTTGCATCTACAGGCATTCGAGATACAGTTCTCTCCTCATATCTGTCTAACCGTTCCTTCTCTGTCAGCTTCTCTAGCAAACACAGAAAGAAAGGTTGGAATGTAGCACTCAGTAATGAGATGGTGCACGAGCCAGGGTACCACCAAGTCCTTCAATAAATCCAAAATAAAGAAGCAGAGGCTCAGCACTCAAATGATAAGGTGAGTTTATTTTACGCAGGCAACGTTTCGACACACAGGTCTTTCTCAAGCCTTGAGAAAGACCTGTGTGTCGAAACGTTGCGTGTGTCTTTGAGTGCTGAGCCTCTGCTTCTTTATTTTAGCTTCTCTAGCAAGACATCATCACCCCTTCCACTTTCGATTGGTGTCCCCCAAGTTTCAGTCCTTGGCCCTCTGCTGTTCTCTCTTTATACTTCATCTCTTGGCAAACTAATCAACTCAGTTGGCCTACAGTATCATATATATGCAGATGTTACCAAAATCAAAGTCTTCTGCTGATCTCGCCGTCTCTCATGTCCTGTATTACCAACTGCTTGCCTGGTATTTCTTCATGGATGTCACAACGCTGCCTGAACTCTTTATCTTCCCTCCTTCCATCTCCACTACCTGAATTGTCTATCCCCATTAACTATTGCTCCTACTAACCAGGCCCGATGCCTTGGGGTCATCCTTAACTCAAACCTCTCCTTCATCCCTCGCATTCAGTCACTCGCCAGATCCTGCTGCTTGCACCTAAAAAACATCTCTCGCATCCGCCTATTCCTCACCGAAGAATCCACAAAAACTTTGGTTCATTCACTTATTTCCCATTGAGTAACACTGCAACACTCTTCTGGTTGGCATTCCACTCGACTCTCTCCTCTGCAGTCTGTCCTAAATGCTACTGCTAGGCTTATCTTCCTTGCACGCCGCTCCTCTTCTGCTACCCCACTCAGTGAAATACTCCACTGGCTCCCTATTACCTTTAGAATTAAATTTAAAATGAAATTTAAAATCCTAGTCCTAACATATAAGGCCCTCCATAACACTGCTCCTCCATACATTTCTGCCGAGAGAACGGTTAGACAGATATGTGGAGAGAGCTGTATCTCGAATGCCTGTGGAAGAGTATTTACTCCTCTACTCGATCCTTTACGTTCTTCCCATGGGCTAAGGCTTTCCTCCTCACTTATCACCTCTTACTTTTCCCGTCTACAAGATTTCACTTGGGCTGCCCTATATCCCTGGAATCTACTTCCACCGAACCTTCAGCATTCTCCCTCTCTCCCAACATTCAAGAAACATCTCAAAACCCACTTCTTCAGAGAAGCATACCATCTTAGCTGCTAGAACTTCCCTGTCACTGATACAACCCCTCACTACCTCTCACCCTTTCTCTGTGCCTTATGTTTGTCCTCACCCCATCCACTCAAGATTGCGAGAAGGGCTCTCTCCACCTTATGTATCGGTTTGTCTTAGTCGGACGATTCTAGTCTTGTCACGCCCCTTGAATATATATATATATATATATATATATATATATATATATATATATATATATATATATATATTGTATAAAGCACTGCATATAATGTTGGGGATATATAAAAGATAATAATAATACTAATAATACTAATAATAATGGGAAAAATAAACCTTGTTGCTAATTACCTGTGAGGAATCCCATGCTTTATATTGTAGGCTTCCTGCCATTATGTAATCAGTTAAGTAAAATATAAATAAAGTTATTATCAGCAAAGGACTTGCAAACCCCCACATGATTTTCCAGTACCAATTTGGCTTATATCCAATCATCATTTGAACATCATTTTCAAACCTATAAAAAAAAAAAAGTACACATTTTTAAAAGTGTGTCTTATTCCTTTAACCCTTTGAGATTCAAGGCATATTCTCAGAATTTTGCAATTTAGGTGACAACTTTGCAAATAGCTTACCATTTACCTAGGGAAATTTTATATACCGTATTTGCTCGATTATAAGACTATAAGACGACCCCCCAAAATCTGAATATTAATTTATGAAAAAAAGAAAAAGCCTGAATATAAGACTACCCTATAGGAAAAAAGTTTTACCAGTAAATGTTAATTCATGTAAACTATGTGAAGAATTGTTTGTTAATAAAAGCTACGATTGAGAAAAATATTTTGTTTTTATTTCCTTTTTTTTCAACCTGCCCCCACAGTTATGCACATCTGCCCCCAGGTTTGCCACTCTGCCCCAGAAATGCCTTATACCCCCTATGCCTCATGATATGCCTTTTAACCCTCTAAATGCCACTGTGCCCCATGATATGCCTTTTGACCGCCTATGTGCCACTCTGCCTCCAGAATTGCCTTATACACCTATATGCCACTCTGGCATTTAAGGGGTTAAAAGGCATATTATGGGGCAGAGTGGCATATAGGGAGATATAAGGCATTTCAGGAGGCAGAGTGGCGTATAGAGGGTTAAAAGGCATTTCTGGAGGCAGAGTGGCATTAAGGGGGTTAAAAGGCATTTCACAGAGCACTCTGCCTCCAGAAATACCTTATGCCCCCCATTTTACACTCCCTCCCCCTCCCTCCTCCAAACTTACCGGTGCTTCTGAGTCCCCGGTGCTTAGTCCGGGCAGCATGTAGATCTCTAAGCGATTCAACTTCCGCTTGTGGTTGCAGCTATACCTCATACACA
Organism: Spea bombifrons; assembly: GCF_027358695.1. Taxonomy (NCBI): domain Eukaryota; kingdom Metazoa; phylum Chordata; class Amphibia; order Anura; family Pelobatidae; genus Spea; species Spea bombifrons. The sequence goes on from NC_071091.1 coordinate 46,420,469, forward strand.
TATAGTCATTATCTAGTAGTGGTTTTGCAACCAGGAGTCCTATATTTTAAAATACTGAAATGGTGCTTTAAACACATAATATGTACTATATACCGTATTTGCTTGATTATAAGACGAGGTTTTTTCAGAGCAAATGCTCTAAAAATAACCATCGTCTTATATTCGAGGTCGTCTTCTAATCAGGCCTCAAACAGGAGGTCTAAGACTAAGATCCAGATCCCCCACAGCCCTGCAGGGGACCTGGATCCTCCTCTCTGGCAGCCGGTGGAGGTCTGTGCGATGCAGACAACCTCCGCTGCTGCCGGCACTTCTGCCGGGGATTCTATGACAGAGGGCCGGTGTCACATGACCTTCCGGTGCTCATTCGTAGAAGCCTCAGCGGAAGTGCTGGCATTGCACAGACCACCACCGGCTGTCCCACTACACACCAAGGAATCTGAAGCACGGGGAGAAGTCTTATATTCTGGATTTTTCTTTTGTTCCAAAATTACCGTATTTGTTCGATTATAAGACGAGGTTTTTTTCAGAGCAAATGCTCTGAAAAATACCCCTCGTCTTGTAATCGGGGTCGTCTTCTAATCAGACCTCAAATGAGGTCTGACTACTAGACTAAGATCCAGATCCCCAGCATCGCTGCAGGGGACCTGGATCCTCCTGTGCGGTAACCTCAGCTGCTGCCGGCGTCTATCACCGAGCGCCGGCGAAAGTGCCGGCAGCAGCCGAGGTTGCATACGCGCGTACCTTCCTGCTCCCGGGATAGCCTGCCCACTGCGGGGAAGCAGAGCCGGTTGTGGAGATTGCTGCAGGACCGGAACCCGGCGGCACTGTGCCGTCCCAAAGCAGATCCGGTAGACCACTTCAATTTTCTGGAGGAGGCGGGGCCTAGCGGGGTCACACAGCGTCATGCTGAAATCCCATGGGAGCTGCAGCAAGCGCCTGCTGAGGCATCGCTGTGAGTGAAGTGCCTGAGTGGGTATATTAGTGTCTGGGTAGGTAGGTAAGTGTCTCGGTGGGTAGGTAAGTGTCTGGGTGGGAACTGTCTCAGTGGGTAGGTAAGTGTCTCAGTGGGTAGGTAAGTGTCTGGGTGGGTATATTAGTGTCTGGGTATGTAAGTGTCCCCCTATATGCCACTCTGCCAGAGTGGCATATAGGGGGTTAAAAGGCATAACATGGGGCAGAGTGGCATATAGGAGGGTATAAGGCGTGCCTGGGGGCAGATGTGCATAACTGGCGGCAGATGAGCATAACTGGGGGCAGGTTGGTAAATAAAAGGAAATTAAAAACAAAAACAAAAATAGACATGAATTAGTAAAACTTTTTTCCTATAGGGTCGTCTTATAATCAGACTTTTTCTTTTTTTTCTAAATTACCGTATTTGCTCGATTATAAGACGACCCTGATTATAAGACGACCCCCCAAAATCTGAATATTAACTTAGGAAAAAAAGAAAAAGCCTGAATATAAGACGACCCCAAAGGAAAAAAGTTTTACCAGTAAATGTTAATTCATGTAAACTATTTTTTTTAATAAAAGCTATGATTGAGAAAAATATTTTTTTTGTTTTTATTTCTTGTATTTTCCAACCTGTCCCCCAGTTACGCACATCTGCCCCCAGGCTTGCCACTCCAATATGGCACTGTGGCCCATGATATGCCTTTTAACCCTCTATATGCCACTGTGCCCCATGGTATGCCTTTCTGGCATTTAGGTGGTTTAAATGCATATTATGGGGCAGAGTGGCATATAGGGAGGTATAAGGCATTTCAGGAGGCAGAGTGGCATTATGGGAGTTAAAAGGCATTGTATAGAGCACTCTGCCTCCAGAAATGCCTTATACCCCTATATGCCACTCTGGCATTTAGGGGGTTAAAAGGCATATTATGGGGCAGAGTGCCATATAGGGAGGTATAAGGCATTTCAGGAGGCAGAGTGCTCTATTAAATGCCCCCTTAACGCCACTCCAGAAATGCCCTATGCCCCCATTTAACACACACACACACCCTATACCCCCATTTAACTAACACACACACACACTCACACTCTCTCTCTCTCTCTCTCTCCCTCTCTCAGCCCTCTCTTACCGGTGCTTCCAGCCGGGGCAGCGGGTTGACGTCGCCTTCCGCTGCAGCCGAAAGGAGGTGGAGTTGGCAGCGGGGGTTTGTATGCGTCCGTCGCGTATACTTTCCCCGGCTGTCAGAGATCGGAGCTCTGATCTCTGATAGTCGGGGAAGGTCTACGCGACGGACGCAGACAACCCCCGCTGCTAGCCACACCTCCTTCCGGCTGCAGCGGACGTTGTCTACGCGGATCACGTAGACGTCAACCCGCTGCCCCGGCAACACAGCAGGAAGCACCGGTAAGTGTGTGTATGATGGGGGGGGGGTGAGACAGGAGGATCCAGGTCCCCTGCAGCGGTGCGGGGGATCTGGATCTTAGTCTCCTAATCAGACCTCTATTTGAGGTCTGATTAGAAGACGACCCCGATTAGAAGACGAGGGGTATTTTTCAGAGCATTTGCTCTGAAAAAAACCTTGTCTTATAATCGAGCAAATACGGTAATATTCAGATTTTGGGGGGGTCGTCTTATAATCAGGGTCATCTTATAATCGAGCAAATACGGTAATATTCAAATTTTATAATCAAGCAAATACAATACTTCTAGGTAAACATGGAACCTGACCTGTGTATATATAGTTACATATAAATGTATCAGTTTATCCTTAGGATAGCTATTTACCTGTTCAATCCGTAAACATAACAGATGGCTATAATTTCCACAAATACTACAAGCAGTAATGGTAGAGTGGCAGCATAGTCATTAAATATATCAAACCAGTAATTCCCAGATTCCATGGTAAATATTATTCCAATAATGCAACTGATGAAACAAAGTAATCCTATAAATAAAAAGAAATATTGCATGCTTATTCTTAATGTCTTAATGTCTGTTTTAACATTAATGTTGTATAAATGCCTGGAAACAAATATTTAAGAGACTAAAACATGAGACATTTGCCATCTCTATAAAATAAATAAATAAATAAATAAAGCTAAATCAAATGTTTAGGCAGACAGCAAAACTTTTTTTTTTTTTAAGTGCTCAAGCAATTAAATACTGTTAAGGTAGACAAGGCCCCCAAGCCAGTTGATAAACACCAAAGGGTACTTAAAGAGCTAAGCCTAATTCTGTCCCAACCATTATTGCTGATCTTTAGGGATTCTTTCAGTTCAGGCATAGTTCCATTAGATTGGTGCAAGGCAATATTTAAAAAGGGATCAAAATCTCAACCGGGCAATTACAGGCCAGTAAGCTTAACATTGGTAGTGGGGAAATTATTTGGGTTATAAGGGTTGCTTAAGAACATATCTTGATCCAGAATCCAAATAGTAGAAGTCAACACGGTTTTGTGAAAGACAGGTCTTAGTAAAAATATAGATCTGGGTGTGGCAGTAGATGTGATTTATCTGGATTTCTCTAAGGCATTTGATACGGTTCCACATAAAAGGTTACTCTACAAATTAACAGAAATAGGCTTAGGAGCAAATGTCTGTCTGGATCGAAATTTGGCTTAAATATAAAATGCAGAGAGTTGTAGTGAATGGATGTTTCTCAGACTGTAAACACAGTTATTAAGTGGAGTGTCTCAGGGGTCCTGGGTCATCTTCTTTTTAATTTGTTTATACATGATCTCCCAAGCTGCATTAAGAGCCATGTCACAGTTTTTGTTGATGACACAAAATTAGACAGGGTGATGCAGACTAATCTACATGTTTCTTCTTTGCAGGGGGGGAAATGCAAAGTTATGCATTATGGTAAAAATAATAAAAATGCAACCTATTCTTTAAATGACAACGGTGCACAATGCCAGCAAGCAGCTGCAAGGGCCAATAAGTTTTTGGCATCCATAAAATAGGGTATTGATTTACAGGAGGAGGATATCATCTTGCCCCTCATCTTGCATATGTGGTACAATTCTGGGCATTCTTCTTAAGAAGGACATTATGGAACTAGAAAAAGTGGAAAGGTGGGCTTGGAAGATATTAGTTTTGAAGAGAGACTAAAAAGGTTAAAATTACAGCGTCTTAGAGGGGGATATGATAACATTATATGAATATATACAGGGCCAAGATAAAGAGCTCTTAAGTAACCTGTTCTGTGACAGAATGACCTGTCATACAGGGCCCCAAGGTACTCAGAGATGGCTCCAGCCTGGCTGCCAAACAGGCAGGAACTCTATTGTGTAACCTAATCCCATAATTGGATTGCTGCCAGGGGGAGATTCAGTAGCTAAAGGGGATTAAAGGTTGGATTGTTTACATGTACCTGTTTATCAATGTTCATTTATGTTAATGAAGTTCTGTTTCTATATGAGTCTATGTTTTACAACAATAAACTGTTCATTCCTGCTGTACTCAATTCAAGGTAGTTGTGTCTACTTATTGGGTTCCAAGGTGTGCATGCTGGCTGGTGCTGGAAGTTATTCCAGGGACAACAGAAGGATACATGTGGGTGATCTCTGGGAGTTACTACAGCTCTCTTGGTGAACCCGTTACATGTTCATTAACTTCTGTACACAGAAAAAGAACAGCCCCGGAGGGAAAGAATTGGACAGAGGGGCCCCATGAATGTAGCGCGGACGAGGTACCCATGGTCAAGCCTGGTTAAGGGGTTAAGGCATGACTAAGCAAACATTTTGGCACTGCGAGTGTTAAAATTAGTGGCACGTGCAGGGCCAGAGGGGAGGGGGTAATTACCCTCCCTGAGGGGTATGCACCACAGGGGCAATTATTTTAAAGTGCATTTTTCCGCCCATCCCTCCCCTAATTTTCGGCATTTGCTGGGTACTCAGGTTTTTTACGCTTGTACGGTGCAGGAGTTAACCTTGTGGTGCACAGAGGTGTAAGTGCAGGACACTCCAGGGGCATTCGCCCCTGTAAAGCGGCAGCGCAGTTCCAGCAGGGATACAGGTGGTTACGCCCATACCAACAGGTTACTTATTTGGTTATATGTTTGCTTCCATTTTGAAGATAAATATTGATATATTGTGTCAAAATGTGTTGTGTTAATAATCTTTGACACTTTGTAAAACATTAATAAAGGTTGAGTCGCGGTGCTGTAGTTATTTTTAGTCCGCACCGCGGACAAATAATTCCATATCTGACGATTAATAAAGTTTTGAAATAAAGAAGTGTCTCTGGTCTTATTTGTAAAGAGGTACCGAAAACTGGACGCTACTTCATTCAAGAGGTCACTCTGAGACTGGAAGAGCGGAGATTTCATAAATGACAAAAGGAAGGGATTCTTTACTGTAAGGACAATAAAGGTATGGAATTCACTGCCAAGGGAGGTGGCGTCATCTAATACATTAGATGCATTCAAAAAGGGTCTGCATATTTTTTTATTTTAGAAAGGCATGACATTAATAACATTTTTGCCTTCTTTTAGATCAAGAGTAGGAAGGTTAGGTAGAAGGGTTGAACTTGATGGATTTAGGTCTTTTATCAACCTTATGTACTATGTATATGTATTATTTTGACATGGCTTGTATAATAATTACATGAATTCCATTAGATGTCAAACTTCCTAAATCCTTCATAAACACAGCCTTTTTAAGAAAACAATCATGAAGCACATTAAAAGTTGCCATAGCATACCAGTAATATAATAAACAATAATAATCTCAGCACCTTCAACAAACATATTGTTTTAAATCAATAATTTACAGTGGGTAGTTTATTGAGACTTACAACACTAGCATTAGCATTAATATACATATATCATTTTTACATAGTGAATAAAAGTAGACATGATTTTTTACAGGGTGTGAAGAAATAGCTGTAACAATTTTACCTGAAATAATCTCCTTTGGTAAATACTTGGAAATAAACCTGCTGTCTGTCAAGGGCGTGAGAATCGCAGCAGTATTTCCTAACATACTTCCTAATCCCAGCATCAGCAACATAAAAAAATATAGGATTGACCACAACTGCGAAATTTCCATGTTTTTTATTGCTTCGGTGTAGACAATGAATGCAAGGCCAGCTCCTTGGACAGCCTGGTTTCAAATAAAACATATATAAACAGTTTTATTTCACTCTACTTTTCAAATGCTATTTATGTAACTATGAGGAACTTATCTCAAACATTAAAGTAAGAGAACACTTGGGAAATAGTGACCATAACATGGTTTCATTTGAGATTAATTCCAAAAAGCAAATGGGTAACTGCTCTACCAAAACACTTAATTTCAGAAGGGCAAACTTTGACAGGCTAAGGTCAACCATGGAATGTATAGACTGGGATGGATTGTTCTCTGGGTTACTGTAGTTTGGGGTAGTCCAGTGTATAAGAATGCAAAAAAACAGAATGTTGCAGAATCTTTTTTATTGGACTAACAAGCATTTGACTTTATCAAGTCAAATGCTTTTGACTTGATAAAGGGAGGACTCCCGAAAGTTCGTCTATTATTTTAAATACTGTTAGTCCAATAAAAAAGGTATTACAAGATTCTGCAACATTCTGTTTTTTTGCATTCTCTGGGTTAAACACAGAGGACAAATGGAATACCTTTAAGCACACACTGCAAAGTTACACATCCCAATATATACCCATGGGAAACAAATACGAAAGAAACAAATCAAAACCAATGTGGCTTACCTGGAAAGTAAAACAGGAAATAACGAATAAACAATTGGGATTTAAGCATTATAAAAGCGAGGGGTCGGTAGCAGTGTTCCCTCTAAGCTGTGCGCTTGTGCGCGCGCACATAGCTTTCAGAGGGAGCGCACACGAACAAAAATTGTGCGCACAAAGGGGGGCGGTCCGCTACCGGTTGTGTGCACAGCACCCCTCCAGAGACGGACAGTAATGTCCGCCGCTAGAGGAGCAAGCTCGGTTGGGGAGATCAAGGATCTCCCTCCAACCGGCTTAAAATCAAAAAAATTGCCGCCGCCGCACCGATCATCAAAGATTGCGGCAGCGCCCGGCTAAAACAGCTTAGGAAGCGATCGGAATCGCTTCCTAAGCGTAAACGGTGTTGCTGACATGCCTCGATATCTACTGCCACTACTCCGATCGGTAGGGACCCCGATAGCCTTGTGATTGCTCCGAAGAGCAACCGCAAGTGCCATCCTGTAAATGACGTTGCGGTCATTCACAGGATGGCATCAACAATAGATATGAGTTCATAGAGGGTCTATCCAGACCCTCTTGTGAACTCTCGAGCTCCTCATGCAGGTTGAATGCAGGTACTGCATCCAACCATGCAAGGTCAATGGAGCCCAGCTCACTGAGTGATTAGTAAAAAAAAAAAAAAAAAAAAAAAATGTAAAAAAAAATAAAAAAAAATTGTTCAAAAATGTTTAAAAAAATAAAAATAATATGGTAACATGTAAAAATCCCCACTGTCACCAAAAAAAAAAAAATTAATAAGCAAGTCCTACAATTCTTTATCTTTACAAAAATTCCAGCATGGAAAGAGTTAAAATATTGGCATTACAAATGCCCATAGGGTCTCTTGTATTAAAAAATGCATGAGTGGATGGGATAAATTGAATTGGTCGGGTTCAAAGATATCCCAAATATGGGACATGGGGGCAGTAGGATCAGATGTCTAAATGGCCTAAAAATACACACCTCACAAAGGCGGCCTTTTACCTCCCAAATAAGCCAACAAACCCATGCATGTGGGGTATCACTGCGCTCAGGAGATGTTACTGAACACATATTGGGGTGTTGTTTAACAGGGACATATACCAGGAGCGATAAATTTATACCTGAAGTACAACGTACCATAAAGTTTCACAAAGGCTGGTGGTAAAATTAGTGCATGGAAAGGGTTAAATTACCAGCATTTGAAATACCTTGGGGTGTCTAGTTTTTAAAAATATATGATTTGATGGGGTAAATTGCATTGGCCGGCTTCAAAGATACCCGAAATGGCACATGGTGGGGGAAGAATTACCAGATTTGGAAAAAAAGGTTTTGAAATAGCAAAACGCTACCTGTACTTATTGCCCCATAACGTGCAGAAAAAAGCAAAAAAAACATAAAAACATTGGGTATTTCTAAACTCAGGACAAATAGTAGAATCTATTTAGCAGGTTTTTTCATTCGTTTTTGCAGATGAGTAAAAGTTTTTTGTTTAAAAAGTGAGAAAAAGTAATTTTTTAACAAAAAATCCCCATATTTTATCATTTTTTTTATAGTAAATTAGATGATATGATAAAATTAATGGTATCTAAAGAAATCCCTGTTTGTCCTGAAAAAAACAATATATAATATGTGTGGGAGCGCGAAATGAGCCCTTAAGGGGTTAATAAAATTGCTTTTTTTATTTTTGTTTTTAAAGGTGTGGGGGGTCATTTTCGGTTTCAGTCAAATGAATGCTAAATTTTCAGGTCAAGAATTTTCATTTCGGTGCATCCCTATATATATATATATATATATATATATATATATATATATATATATATATATATATATATATATATACATACTAGGCCAGACACTAAAGTGGTAGGCTTACACCACATCAATGTTTGGCTTAGTATATAGTGATTGGGGTTATGCTGCATTATTGTCAATGTCTGGCTCAATGTATAGTGATAGGTGTTATGTTGTACCACGGTCAATGTTTGCCTCTCTATATAGTGATAGGTGTTATGCTGTACCACCGTCAGTACGTGCCTCAGTATATAGTGATAGATGTTCTGCTGTACCACCGTCAGTGTTTGCCTCAGTATATAATGATAGCAGTTATGCTGTACCACCGTCAGTTTGCCTCAGTATATAGTGATAGCAGTTATTCTGTACCACTGTCAATGTTTGCCTCACTATATAATGTTAGCAGTTATGCTGTACCACCGTCAATGTTTGCCTCAGTATATAATGATAGCAGTTATGCTGTACCACCGTCAATGTTTGCCTCAGTATATAGTGATAGGTGTTATGCTGTACCACCGTCAGTGCGTGCCTCAGTATATAGTGATAGATGTTCTGCTGTACCACCGTCAGTGTTTGCTTCAGTATATAATGATAGCAGTTATGCTGTACCACCATCAATGTTTGCCTCAGTATATAGTGATAGCCGTTATGCTGTACCACTGTCAATGTTTGCCTCACTATATAATGTTAGCAGTTATGCTGTACCACCATCAATGTCTGCCTTAGTAAATAATTATAACAGTTATGCTGTACCCCTGTCAATGTTTGCCTAACGATAGACGCTATGCAGATTCAAAGTGTGTGTGGGGGTCCCACATACAGGATCCGCCCCAGGTGCGCACAACAGTTTTTCCCAATTTTTTTTTTTATCCTTTATGTGGCCTAGAGTCTCCGCTCGTGATCCGCTCATAATTTACTTATGCAGTGAGAATTTCAACTTTAAAAAAACATTACAGTAAGTAATACTGTTGTGTAACTAATACTACATTATCACACTATAATGTAGTGTTATTAACCATGAGCGAGCTGTTCCAAAAATATAGAATAACAATTTAAATTGAACATTTGCAGAAGCATATTGTGCGCACCAGATTTTGGCTCTGGAAAATTTTTTGCACAAGATACATTTTTGGCGCACACCACCTAAGAAAAATTAGAGGGAACATTGGTCGGTAGTATCATTTACGGCATACACATGCCAACAAAGCCTGCAAAAAGGAGATTAAAATGGCTAAACTAGAAAATGAGAAACTTATTGCCAAGGAAAGTAAAACCAATCCCAAGAAATTTTTTATGTATGTAAATGGAAAAAAGTTAAAGGTAGAAAATGTTGGTACGTTATTATCTGAAACTGGAAATTTGGTTAGTGAGGACAGAGAGAAAGCTGACATAGTTCAGGCATAGTTCCATTAGATTGGTGCAAGGCAGATGTTGTACCAGTATTTAAAAAGGGATCAAAATCTCAACCGGGCAATTACAGGCCAATAAGCTTAACATCGGTAGTGGGGAAATTATTTGAAGGGTTGCTAAAGGTATACATTCAAGATCATATCTTGATCCATAATCCAATTAGTAGAGGTCAACATGGATTTGTGAAAGACCGGTCTTGTCAAACCAACCTATTAGCATTCTATGAAGAAGTTAGTAAAAATATAGACCTGGGGGTGGCTGTAGATGTGATTTATCTGGACTTTGCTAAGGCATTTGATACGGTTCCGCATAAAAGGCTACTCTATAAATTAACAGAAGTAGGCTTAGGGGCAAATGTTTGTATGTGGATCAGAAATTGGCTAAAAGATAGAATGCAGAGGGTTATTGTGAATGGATGTTTCTCAGCCTGTACCCAGGTATTAAGTGGAGTGCCTCAGGGGTCTGTCCTCAGTCCTCTTCTTTTTAATTTAGTTATAAACGATCTCCCAAGCTGCATTGAGAGCCATGTCACAGTTTTTGCTGATGACACAAAATTAGGCAGGGTAATTCAGACTAATCTTGATGTTTCTTCTTTGCAGGAAGATTTAGACAGAGTTGGGGACTAGGCGTGCAAGTGGCAGATGAGGTTCAATATAGAGAAATGCAAAGTTATGCATTATGGTAAAAATAATTAAAATGCAACCTATTCTTTAACCCCTTGACTGCTAACAACGGCATGGTGCTGTCGCTAGCAGTCCCAGTCAGGTGCTAACGACGGCACCATGCCGTCGCTAGCACTACCATACCTTCCACAGACCTCCATCACCACCTACCCCGGCGATCTGCCTCTCACATTGAAGGGCATCACCAGGGCCACCCGATCCGCCCGGTAACATCACGCGTAATAACGTGATGACGTCACCGCGCAACTTTATTGCAATTGTCCGCGCAACTTTATTGCAATTGTCAGTTAAAGAGGAATGGGGGCATGCGGCTTAGATGCAGCTACAGACCTCACCTTTCCAACGGTATAAGGCTTGTAAAAGAAAGAATAAAAAATATTAAGTTAAAAAATAAAAATGTAAAAAAAAAAGTAAAAAAAATGATTTGGGGGTCTCTAAAGGCAGATAAAAATAGATCAAAATTGCTTAGAGACCCCCAAATTAAATTATCTAAACATAAACTAGTTTAACTTAAAAAAAAAAAAGTTTAAGTATTCTAGCTAAATGATCACTGTGGTAGCCAATGTTACCACAGAGATCATATAGCTATGAAAAGTCACATTCCCTTTTTAAAAATGGCCGATACTAAATTTTAACCCCATGATCCCTTTGATCCCATTTGCAAAAACTACACCGCTTGGCGCATCAGATGAGGGGCTGCATGTGTTTCTAGTACAAACCTGGAGTGCACAAGACACAAATGAACATGTCGCTATGGTTAGGAAAAACATTTTCTAGCCAAAGCAACATATTCCATCATTATTTGTGCGCTCAACTTTTGTCCTAGAAATACATGTAGTTCCTCATTTGAAGCTCCAGGGGGTGTAGTTTCTTGAAATGTGTACTTTATGTACCCTAATTTAACTTCCCAGATGTCTAGACCACTTTAACTTCAGATATGGCAGATTTGAAAATCTTGTTAAAAAATTGTCTTAAAACATTTAGGGGTGATGGCTGCATTTAGACAGCTCTAGACAGCTGGAAAGTTGAATTATGGTACATAAAGTATACATTTTCAGAAACTACACCCCTTGGCGCATCAAATGAGGGGCTGCATGTATTAGTAGCACAAGACGGGAGTGCGCAAGACATAAATGAACTTGTCGCTTTTCATTTAATTTTTTTTTTTTTTTATAAGTGTGAAATTCCCTTATTTGTTGTGCACGTCAGATTTGTGATACAAATACAAATTAGACCTCATTTGCTGCAGCTGCGGGTGTAGTTTCTAAAAATATATAGTTTTGTTGGCATATTTTAACATTCCAGGCAGCTAGAGCTGTTTAATTGACGGCAGCCATGCATTAAATTTAAAGATGTCTTTTGTGATAGTCTAGTAAATTTAACTTTTAGCAATAAAATATTAGAAAAACACAGTCTACTGTTCTCAATTTCTGTTTATTTTAGAACGGTTACCTACTACAAATATTTAGCAATACAGGTTTTGATATTAGAGTTTAGAAAAATAAAATTACACTAGTTTTTATTGAGTCGGAAGTGAAAAATACACCTTTTTCCCAATTTTGGCTTTATTTTGCAAACCTAATGAGACATACACATATAAAAATGGTATATAAATGGTATATTTGGAATCTGCTGCATGTGCTGAAAAAAACAATATATGGTTTGCATAGTTTATTCCCAAGAAATTTACTTCTAAACGCGTTTAAACGTGAGATGCACCAAAATGCCGAAAACAAGCTTATCACCAGGGTGGGAAATGGCTTAGCAGCCAAGGGGTTAAATGAAATATCTTTGGGGGAAACTACCAATGAGAAGGATTTAGGAATAACGGTTGACAACAGACTTGACAACAATGCGCAATGCCAGCAAGCAGCTGCGAGAGCCAATAAGGTTTTGGCATGCATAAAAAGAGGTATTGATTCAAGGGAGGAGGATATTATCTTGCCTCCTTACAGGTCATTGGTAAGACCTCACCTAAAATATGCGGTACAATTCTGGGCACCGGTCCTTAAAAAGGACATTTTGGAATTAGGACAAAGGAGGGCTACAAAATTAATAAGGGGATTGGGAGATACTAGTTATGAAGAGAGACTAAAAAAGTTAAAATTATATACGCTAGAAAAACGGCGTCTCAGAGGGGATATGATAACATCATATAAATATATGCAGGGCCAATATAAAGAGCTCTTCAGTGACCTGTTCATTAACAGAAATATACAAAGAACAAGAGGTCACCCTCTGAGACTGGAAGAGCGCAGGTTTCATAGACAAAGGAAGTGAGGACAATAAAGGTACATTAGATACCTTTAAAAGGGGCCCCGATATTTTCTTAGAAAGGCATGACATACAGGGATATAAATAGAATAACATTAATATTTTAGAGCTTATTTACCCAAGGAGCAATCCAATTGCCTCGGAGTCAAAAAGGAATTTTTTTCCCCTGATGGCAGAATTCGAAGTAGCTTAATTAGGGTTTTTTTTTGCCTTCTTTTGGATCAAGAATAGGAAGGTTAGGTAGAACTTGATGGACTTTGGTCTTTTTTACAACCTTATGAACTATGTAACTATGTCATTATGTAGAAAAAAATATATAAATACCTTAATTTTTAAAACCGTGACAACGTATACGGTACTTCAAGGTTAGTTTTTCAGATTTTCAGTTCTTTTTTAATAAACACTTTGCAAGTTGTTAAGTGTCTCACCTATAATCTCAGTTATTTATAAAAAAAACTTTTACAAATTGTTAAGTCTCTCACTTGTAATCTCAGTGTGACTCTGTTTGTGAGCTGTTTGTGATATTTCTATCTCTGTGGTTAAGGTGACTGTTGTTCAGGTAAGTTTCTTACCATGGGTCTGGGTTCTCTGGAGTTCCTGCTTCCACTATCAGCAGCCCCCTTTTTCCCAGCTAGAAAACATCTTAATCTTTTTGGGGAGCTATTGTACAAAATATCTATGATACTATCTTTTCCATTCAAGGAGTTGTTATGATAATCTATTTATAGGTTGAACAGGGGTAGATTGGAGGGTAGTTACTATTTAGTAAAGCCTATTGAATTTGGTTGAACCTTTTCAACAGGAGAGTATGCTGAAACAACCTACTTGATACTAGTAGTTATGTATGTCCCTCTTCATTTCTTGAGATTGTTGAAAAACAACTATGTTTGTGCTGCTTTACGAGCTGGGACTATAATGAGATGAGGATGGAATTTCTCTAATTTATGACATAGGTAGGCAAAGTACCTATGCAGATTATCAAAATTGCAGCTGTCAAAGTTTTTCACCTTTTGGTTCCACAGTATCATAAAAGACATAGTGGGTATGCAAGCTCAGTAATAATGTCAGGTTCATCATATCTCAGCCCTAATTGGATGTTGGGAGCCCAGAGCGCAGGAGTGTAAGAACGCACACAGTGATAGACACACACTTCACAAATGAGACAAAAGCTGAATGTTTGGATATAGGTATATTAACCCCTTAACGACAATCCACGTACATGTACGGGGTTGCCGTGCAACGCGATAACAACAATGCCCGTACATGTACGGGCTGCCGTTAAATAGCTGCATCGCCGCGATCGGCGGCTTTGCAGTATCCACGGAAGCCTCACAAGTGAGGCTGACTGTGGATCCGGGGAGGAAAGCCCTCCCCGGAAGAAAAATGTCCGCAGGCTTCCTAAGCATAAACTGTGTTGCTGACATGCCTCGATATCGAGGCATGCCAGCAACACTACCCCCCTACCCCGATAGCCTTGTGATTGCTCCGAAGAGCAACCACAAGTGCCATCCTGTAAATGACGTTGCCGTCATTCACAGGATGGCATCAACAATAGAAAATTTAATGAGTTCACAGAGGGTTTAAAAAATAAAAAAAAATATGGTAAGATGTAAAAATCTCCACTGTCACCAAAAAAAAAAAAAAAACGTTTTCAATAAGCAAGTCCTACAATTCGTTATCTTCACAGTTAAAATATTGGCATTACAAATGCCCATACTATGTCTAGTTGTATGAAATGTATGATTTGATGGGGTAAATTGAATTGGCCGGGTTCAAAGATGTCCCAAATATGGGACATGGGGCAGTAGGATCAGATGTCTAAATGGCAAAAAAATATACACCTCACAAAGGCGGCCTTTTACCTCCCACATAACCCAACAAACCCATGCATGGGGGGTATCACTGCGCTCAGGAGATGTTACTGAACACATATTGGGGTGTTGTTCGTGGACATATACCAGGATCGATACATTTATACCTGAAGTACAACATGTGTGAAAAAAATACAAAAAAATTTCATTACCATAAAGTTTCTGGTTGGCTGGTGGTAAAATCAGTGCATGGAAAAGGTTAAAATACCAGCATTTCAAATACCTTGGGGTGTCTAGTTTTTAAAAATATATGATTTGATGGGGTAAATTGCATTGGCCGGCTTCAAAGATACCCGAAATGGCACATGGGGGGGGGGAATGACCAGATTTGGAAAAATGGTTTTGAAATAGCAAAACGCTACCTGTACTTATTGCCCCGTAACGTGCAGAAAAAAGCAAAAAAACATAAAAACAATGGGTATTTCTAAACTCAGAACAAATAGTAGAATCTATTTAGCAGTTTTTTTCATTAGTTTTTGCAGATGAGTAAAAGTTTTTTTTTTTTTAACAAAAAATACCAATATTATATCATTTTTTATAGTAAATTAGATGATATGATAAAAATAATGGTATCTAAAGAAAGCTCTGTTCAGCAACACTGAAAAATGTTAAAAGAGCCATTGTCCCACAATATACTACGAGTTAAAACCCCTATTGTCCTTAAGGGGTTAAACAAAACATTTCACCATAAGTAGCAGAGTAGGAGGCATATCATGTATACAGACTGCTGGGGAGTATGAAGGTAGAATAGTCCAGGTAAGAATCCAAAAGGGTCTGGGGCGGGTAGCAAGCAAAAGGGTAAATCCAATAGGCAGTCCGGGTCAAAAGGGTAACAGGCAGCCGGCTTGTGTGGCTTGGGTGGATCAGGAGTCCTTGTTCACATCTCGGTTTCTCAGCATCAGGCGTCATACCGGCAACCTATTTGTATACACTGCTCTATATGATGTGGTACCCTTCACGCGCGCCGCCGCGACACGTATCTTTGGCGCTCGCGTCGGCTCGCCAGTTCCCGACACCTCCGTCACTGCCACCGACGCCGTGCGCGCGCGTCAGTGTCGCGGCTCCGCCGCAGGCGCGTCCCCTACATGTACCGCCGGGACCGCGGTTATGATGCGTCGAAGGTCCGCGTCGGGCGCGACGAAGTCACGCGACGGACGCAACGCACGCTACGTGCGCAACGCAACGCCGAGTACCATCTCCTATTTAAGCCCCATTTGTATCCCCAGTCTTTACCCGTTCAAATGCTTTTTGGGTGTGCTGTTTCCTGCCATTTCTCCATTGCCTTGTGTACCGACCTTTGCCTGTTATTTGACCACGATTCTGATCTGCCTGCCTGCCTCCGACCCCGGACCTGTTTAACTGTTTATGCTTCTGATCTCCCTGCCTACGAACCCGGACCTGTTTAACCGTTTATGCTTCTGATCTGCCTGCCTTGACCTCGGATACGTTTGACCTCGCTGCCTGCCATTGCCCTTGATCAGGGACTGTTTACTGGACTTCTCTATCTGCATAGTTGGATCCTCCTTCCCTACCCGACCCCGTGACAGTACCCAAATGTATTTTGTTTTGATTTTCGATAACTTCTGTTTTTCTGATGTCATCTGTGTTTACTACTATGTCTGATCTCAATAAACACCAAGTTTAAAAAAAAAAAAAAAAAAAAAAACAGATTAGTGAACTATAGCTCCAAAGTAACTTAATAAACTCACACCTCTGTTACTGGGAGACAGGGATATAAAGCATATTCGTTAGGTCAGGTGTGAATGACATAGGCTTCAGGTGAGGGAGGCAGGGTAATAAAGCTTGTTGGTTAGGTCAGGTGTGGTAATGGCATAGGCTTCATATGGGGGAGGCATAGATATAGCATAACCAAGCACAGCTGAACATAAATACACAGAACATGGCTTATATACATAGCCAGACAAGACATACATGGTACAGGATGCCACAAAGGACAAGGCAAGGACAAGGACAAGGCAAGGAACAAAGGGGATGGAGTGAGGAGCCGAGATCCTCAGATGTATAAGGGAAAGAGAGCAAAGGTACATAAAATACAGACACACAAATAAACAAGACAGCAAGCTGTGGAGAGGAGTTCAACTCCAGGCAGACCTCTTAAAGAGGCGGCCACACCTGGCAGTTTGCAGGGCTGGGGTCAAATCCTGACATACCCATTCCCTTTTATTTGCACTAGGACCATAAACAAACATCACTTCTCTGAGTACTAACTAGACATTTGTTGGCCCTTGACTGTATTTTGATAACCAGCCCTTTAACTAATTATAAGCGCCTGCTATACGCAAGGGTTTACCAAAAAGTGACTGACACTAAAGATGATCTTTTTTTCCTACTGACCATCAGTGTTGAGAGAGCAATGCTTCTTACATGTAAGCTTTTCCGTGAGCATGGCAACATGAAAAGTTTTGTACATCTATAAAGTGACAGATAATCAATGTTAAATAGCATATAGTACCACTTCCAAAGGCACAGAATTTCAGGACTACTATACCTCAAACTGGAAATACTCAACCTACTCCTAGAATAATCCATCACGTCAGAAGAGTGGTCTCTTAAATCTTCCCAGGCAGGCCAAAACTGAGATTACCACCCATTGCTAAAGAACCCTCCCAGATACATTACGTTATGCCTCTTATTAAATTACTATTTTGAGCTACTTGAGGTGAGATAAAAACGATACAACCATACTTTAGTGACCCACGTCACTTTAACTCCTAAGGAGTGCAAGCACCCTGACCTTTATGTTGAGCATAATCTTAAACCCATTTTAAGGTGTTTGGTTACTGGCCTTAGGAATCATATCCCTTCCCTATCATGATCAGGTTCACCTTGTGGCAGACATAGCTAATGAAAACACCAGAGAACTGATCAATGTCATCTACTTGGCTTCTCATAATGACAAGCTAACATATTCTATCTACTGACACAGTGAAAGCCTTTAACACTGTATATGTCAGTTTGGATAAGGTCACTATGTGATACTCCCAGGGCATGTGTGAAGGTGGCTGGCCATTTCTGACTCTGGAACCAGGCTAGGGTGCTCATTGTCTTAGATTTTAACTATCCTATCCATGGAGCCCTTTTTGAATAAATTTCAGGGAAATCACAATAGTTGTAGGATTTACATCAATAACCATAAATTAAAATCTTATGCTAATGATCATTTATTAATAGCCCTGCAACCTCA
Source organism: Spea bombifrons (assembly GCF_027358695.1). Classification (NCBI taxonomy): domain Eukaryota; kingdom Metazoa; phylum Chordata; class Amphibia; order Anura; family Pelobatidae; genus Spea; species Spea bombifrons. The sequence continues at coordinate 46,438,358 of NC_071091.1, forward strand.
CCTAATTTACTAAGGGAGGGGTTAGAACAAATCCGTAAAAATTCAAATATTACATTTTCATTTAAATTTGAGATTTTTAACACAAACTTGCTGACATATATGTTTTAGCTAAGGGTTCCCCCTTGAGACCTTGAAATTATGTGATGCAACACTGCATCTATTTGCCAAAAGATATGATCAGTTGGTCCAAGACACCTAATTGGTTGTGTCCCCAATATACATCCCAGCTTATGTTTTCATTATATTCAGTTCATGTTCATAAAGTGTATGAGCAGTATGTAGAATCCACTCTAGCTCCACAACATCCACTTTATTTAGAGACTTGGTCTCCCACACATTTGAAAATATATTTACTTAGATTCACAGATTGGCCCAGCAAAACATTTTGGATCAATCCTGCTAACAGTCAGAAACTTGGCAAGCAACATCCCACATTCATTCCCACTGTAATAATGTGGAAGCTGGTAATGACAGCTGTATGACCTCCCACCTTTCCACCCGCACTCCTGCCCATTTGAGAAATAAAATCTCTAGCATGCCCCTGCTGACATGAGTAATAGAGACAACTCTGTCACCCACTTTGTGAGAAAATACTTTAGAACTGTGTGCCACTTTTTACATCCAAGTACCAATTTTCCAATTTTTACCAAGTGCCGTTGTATAGGAGTTTACCAAGGGAGTTCACCAAAGAGGGCAACAAGGACAAGGAAGGACAAAGAGGAACTTAGATGTTCCATCAATCAAACTGAACTGTCATCAAGTGCTGCCTACTGCTTATTGTGTTTACTCCACCACCATTCCATTCCCATCACCATCTTTCTCCAATTATCATGTTCACAATCCTCTTGTTCCTCTTTTCACTCTCCTTTATTATTAGTAAAATAGTTATGTCTCTCCAGCCACCAGCACCTCTACACTATGTCTGTATTACTCTCTGGAACGCATGTTCTGTGTGTAACAAACTAACATCCTTACATGACCACTTTGCATTTATTTGTCTGTACCTTCTCACTCTAACTGAAACCTGGCTAACCTCTTGGAACACTGCTTTTCCCGCTGCTCTCTCCTATGGTGGACTCCACCTCGCTCACATTCCCATTCCTCCTCTTTTGATTTCTAACAGCATATTAACTCCCCTACTCACGATGATGGCCACACCCTGGACCTTATTTTTTCTGGCATGTACTCTCTCAATAACCTCTAATTCCACTTTCCCCCTCTCTGACCACCACTTCCTATCCTGCTCCTTGCCTTGCCTCCTACTCGCTCCCATGCACCTCAACCTTGCCTAACCAGAGTCTTTAGCCTAAGAACGCTACCTCTCTCTATAACTCCACCCTCACATCTGCTCTTGGGGGTGTAGCCCCAGTTACTACTCTATTTATACACTATAAATTAATGCTACATTCCTGCTACTCTGCTCTCAACCTTGCTAAGGAAATCACCTCCCTCATCTCCTCCCTGTCTAAATGACTCTTCAGTACTTTCAATTCCCCTCTATCCCTGCTACCCGTTCCACTAACCTTAATGCCTCTGACTTTGCCTTCACTTTATTAAAACAATTCAATCTGGTTTTCACCCTGAGACCGCCCTTAGTAAAGTTACTAATGACCTACTCATTGCTAAATCCAAGGGCCACTACTCCATGCTAATCCTAGTGGACCTTTCTGCTGCTTTCGACACTGTGGACCACCCTCTCCTTCAGTCTCTCCATGCTATTGGTCTCCATGACACAGCTCTCTCCAGGTTTATTTTCTACCTCTCTGATCGTACCTTCAGCATCTCTCTCTCTTTGTACTTAATTGTGTAACTTACTGTCTCACATCTGTCTCTTCCTGGATGTCTGCACGTTTCCTGAAATTCAATCTCCGAAAAACCTCTCAATTTCCCCTTCCCTCCCTCCAATAGTAAGATTCCTTCAACAGTTTCCCTTAATGTTAATGGTGCTATCATCTCCCCGTCTCCTCTTGCTCGCTGTCTTGGTGTTACACCTTGACTCTCTTCTTCACCCCGCCCACATTTAGTCTGTCTCTAAAAACTACCGTCTCCATCTTAAAAACATAGTCTGCATCCATCCTTTCCTAACACAGGATGCCACAAAGGCTCTTGTTCATCCCCTCATTATCTCCTTGATTATTACTATACTCTGTCTTAGCTGATTTCCCTCTTACCCGTATCACCCCTCTACAATCCACCATGAATGCTGGTGCTAGACTTATCTTTCTCTCCTATTGCTTTTCTAACACTTCTCCCCTCTGTTACTCTCTTCACTGGCTGCCTGTGTGCTTCAGGATTCATTTTAAAATCCTGACTCTTACTTTCAAAGCCCTTGATAGCGGTCTGCCTAGCAACATCTCATCACTCATCTCTAAATACACACCTAACAGGTCTCTCTCCGCTCATCCAATGATCTCTTTCTACCCTCTCCTCTGGTTTTTAGCTTTCATGCACGCTTACAATGTTTCTCAAAGGCTGCCCCTATTCTCTGGAATGTCCTCCCCAGCCTACCCATCTTTCCCCCTGCCTTCAGTCCTTCAAAAATCCCTCAAGACCCACTTCTTTAAGGACGCTTACAACATAGCACACTAACGCCCTCCCATATTTCTTTAGCTCACGTTTCCTATTCCCTCTCCTGCAATACATTATACTAGTGTGGCTGGTCCATCCTTAACAATGGCAGTTTTACCTTTTACCTATTGTGTAATACACTCTTACTCCCTCTAGATTGTAAACCTGTTGTTTCTGTAAATCAAATTGTTATGTTAAATACTACTTGTTATGTCCTGTCTACCCAGGGGTGGGTTGGGCCGGGGGGCAGGGGGGCAATTGCCCCCCAGGCCGCCCGAAATCTAATCTAAACGGCCGCTGGATGCTGATGCCGCCGCTACTTTAATACTTTTTTTTTAAAAATGTAATATGGCAAGCCGCATCGGCTATTAAATGAAAAAAAAAATAGTATTTAAGCAGCGCCGGCCGGTGGCATCAGCACCCAGCGGCTGTATGCGATGGCCACCAAGTGATGGGAGCAGCGTGAGGGGTGAAAGCTCCGCCCCCTCGCACTCACCTTTCACCCCTCACGCTGCTCCCATCACTCTGCGACCATCAGATTGTTGGAAATCGAATCTAAACGGCCGCTGGGTGCTGATGCTGCCGGCCGGTGCTACTTTAATACTTTATTTATTTTTAATATGGCAAGCCGATCCGGCATATTAAATAAATAAAAAAAGTGTTAAAGTAGCTCCGGCCGGCAGCATCAGCACGCATCGGCCGTTTAGATTCGATTTCCAACAATCTGATGGCCGCATAGTGATGGGAGCAGCGTGAGGGGTGAAAGGTGAGTGCGAGAGGGCGGAGCCACTTCACTTGACTTGCCCCCCAGGCCTTAGGCTGCCAGCTCTCCCCTGTGTCTACAGGAATTAAATAACGCCATATAAAAAAATAAACAATAATAATAACTAACCACAGTTCTTCTGGGAATTTAGAGGCAACTTCAGTTGATTCTCTTTCTTTATGTAATCCCACACACACTCAATTTTGAAATCAGAGCTCTGTGGGGCCATACCATCACTCCTTGTTCATCCCTTATGTACTATAACTTACTGTCTGTGTTCATTTAGCTACTCCCCAAAACAACGGATATGAAACAACCTTTACACAACTATTAATACTATTGCTGCCACTTCAGCCCCTTTTAGATTTTAGACACTTAGTAGAGCATAAACTTCTTCATGTACCAGTGTGGTATCCCATATAACTGCCACAAAAAATGTTCTGAGAGTGAGGGTATAAGAAAAAAAGACACACACCTAAAATTAGAAGTATGAGGCACACCCAAACAAACCTAGATGGCGCTAAGCTCTCCATGGTAGTTTGTTTACAGCTGTTTATCAGAATTCCACCATAACTGGTAAATCTATACACTAAAATGAGTTATATTTACAGTGGCATCACTAGGGTTGGTGTCACCCGGTGCGATGACACATTGTGTCACGCCCTCTCAGGCCTGGGGCCTGATATTGGGACAGAGCAATCTGTTCCAATACCTGGACCCCGGGAATTGGAACAGATTGCTCTGTCCCAATATCAGGCCCCGGGCACCGCAACCGCCTCTGGGAAGCCACCATGTGCTCCCCTTTACTTATCTAATACACGGGCAACCGGCATTCTTTCATTTCGGCATCCCCCTGGTGGATGGCACCGGTATAATGCAGAAGAACCTGGTGTGGTGTCACCCCCTGTAAGGTGTCACCCGGGTGCAGTCCGCATCCCCCGCACCCCAGTTGTGACACCACTGTATATTTACAAGTGCAGTGAACATAGTTGTAGATTATTGTATTATCACTTTATTGTATTATCAACAACAATGTATGCATATATTCCATAAGGTATGAAAGGCTCAAATAAGGACAGAATGACTGCTAAGGTAAATAAGGTCCTGCATGCAAGGTTCAAATCTCAACTCAAATTTTTAGGACACCCTTCCGTAAGTAAAAAAGCAATACAAAAAATTACTGCATTGATTCAATTAATTTATAACATTTATAAAACATAAACTAGGTGAACATACCGTGCTTAATTCATTTTCTAGACTACAGTTCCTTATTCGGGGAAATATAGCGGCATATTCATTATGGAACGTTTCGTTCAGGTAGAGTTTCACGTCTTCAAGGTTATCTGCATTTATGTATCCTTCTTCAAGATCAAAAGTATTTGTTAACAAAATAATTACTCTGTAGAACAAAGACAACAAGGATTCATGCTTTTATATTAAATCATTTTACATATTGAATACATACATAAAGGGGAAACAGTGAGAGAATTATAATTAGAATTAATATGATTACTATACAAAAATATTGTAATGTTGGCTCTTTATAATGCGTAACTTTGGATAAAATACAACTAGGTTTCAACTCCAAGTATCTAATTGCGTCATTACTTAGACTTTATTAACATCAGTTGTATCTTCCATGGGTCAGGCCTAGGGAAGTGTAAATGGGCTGGTTGGGGATATCTGAGATCTTCCATATAACTGGGCCATTGAGCGATTTGTACCGCAGTTTTAAAGCAAAGGTGACTGCTGCATCACTGGCTTTCCCATCCTAAGCCTAGCCGGCCAAGACCTCAATACATAGCCGATCCACATACAGACTTTCTTGCAGTACACATTTTTTCAACACAAATGTGAAGACTAAGTCATATGAAATGGCCTCCCTAGAGTTATATACCATAGTAGAATCTAGGCTGCCACTAACGATTATTTTCGTAATCGATTAGTTGGCTGATTATTTTTTTGATTAATCGATTAATTGGATAAAAAATAAATGTAAATTTTTCATTTATTTAAAAGGATGTTAACCCCTTCAATCCCAGGGGTTTTTGGTACCTCAAGGCCCGGAGCAATTTTGCCATTTTTGCGCAATGTCGGTTCAGCTGTGATTCTCTTTTCCTGTGAATAGTGTACCCATGTAAACTATATATTGTTTTTTTCAAAGAGAGATAGAGCTTTCTTTTGATACCATAGTTGGATGATTAGTGGAAAATTTAGAATGAGAAATTTAGTAAAAACTAGGGAAAATTAGAAAAAAAAACTATTTTCTTTTAAATTTTCCCTCTGAATCCTCATAAAATTAGGTAAAGTGATGGAAAATCCCCTCCAAGTTTATCAATTCAGGTGTCCTGATTTCAGAAATACCTAATTTATATAGATTTTCCATACTTTCCCAGCACCAGGGAGGATTTTTTTAAGGTGTACATTTTTTGTATAATTTTTATGCCTATGGCTTAACGGGTTTGGGGGTTGTGAACGGGGGCAGGAGATGTTATGCTAGGGCAATGGGATGTAAGGTTTTTTAATAATTTTTTATTATCTTTTTTATATATTTTTACATTTTTTTATTTTTTTTTTTAATTATTTTTTATTATTTATATTATTATTTTAATTATTTTTTTATAATTATTTTTAAAATTAATTAACGGCTTTTTTTTCCCTTCACTGTTTCAGGAAAGGAGCGAGAGTGAGAGACATGGTTTCTCACTCCCCTCCCCGCAATCCCCCTGCACCGATCACACTTGGGTTAACTGAAGTCTGAAATAGGACACGTCCCACTCGGTTGATCTGCAACCCGATGGCAAGGAGGATGTTAATTTTTGAACAAAATGCAAAAAGTCAAATAAGGGAAGAGACAAAGCCGTTGTCAGACAATCCGAGGTCAGGCAGGCAGCACAACATCAGAAGAGAGTGAAAAGATAATAAGCCACGAATCAACACAGGGGTGCAGGATTGGAGGAACCAGAAGAAATTCTGGACTACTGAAAACTGGGCTTCAGAATAGTCTGGGGAAACGAAGGTGGGGCTTCCCTATTCATTATTGAAAATCCTGGGGCTGTGGGACTTTCTCCCCAGCCTCCAGTTAATAAATGCTTTAGGGGGCGTGCACATACCACGCCCCCCATGGACCTGGGTGCACTTGTCGGATCATGCACTGTTAATAGTGCTGATCGCTGCATGCACATGGACATCCGCAAGGGGCGAGTGGTACCACCCCCGGCTGCCATGCTGATACCCGGACGGATCATGGTCCTGGCTAGGCAGAGAGACGCCTGTGGACCGACGCGTGGGAGTGGAGGTAAGAGCCAGTCCTGTGCACTGTGACAGATGCGTCCCTGGGTGCCATGACACCCTGTAATGTCCATGTACCACCTGATTCTCTCTACATAGCTCCCCAACACCGTGTGAAGATCCTGTGTTGGGCTCACTGTTCCCTCAAAGCAGGCCATAACGGGGAGAGGAATGTGCACTTTCTTATTCAATGACATTTTTGGTGGCCTAACATGTACTCTGAAATCAAGAACTTTGTACAGACCTGTGATACCTGTGCCAGATACAAAGTACCTAGGAGTAAATCACCTGGCCTTCTCTTTCTACTGCCTATCCCTGACAAACCATGGACTCACCTTGCCATGGATTTTGTTACCGATCTTCCCATATCCTGCGGTATGTCATCTTAGTCATAGTGGACTTATTCCCCAAACAAGCTCAATGTATTGCTGTCACCAAATTACCTGCATCTATGGAACTGGCCGAGATTGCCTTAAGGGACAGGTGCTCATCAATTTGTCTCCAGGTTTTGGAGATCCCTATGCACACATCTGGGTGTGCATCTCCATTTTGTTTCATCTTACCATACAGAGTCTGCCAGATGGAGAGAACCAACCAGGTCATGAACCAATACCTACATATGTATGTCTCTGAGGATCAGTCTGACTAAGCATCCAAACTTTATCTAGCAGAACTCTCCTATAATTCTTAATTTCATACATCTTTAATGTCCTCACCGTTCTGTGCAGCCAACACGCTTGAACAGCTTGGATGCCATCCTCAATTCCAGGGTTCATAGGAGGCAGCTGCAGTATCTTGTCCATTGGTTGGGTTACAGTCCTGCGGAATGCTCCTGCATTACTGCTTCAGACGTCCATGCCCCCTCTCTTGTGCATGCCTTCCACAGGCTACACTCTTATAACCCTGCTCCTGGTTGGTGGCATGGTGCCCTTAGTGGTGGCAGTGGTGTTGGATCTTGTACCTCACAGACCCTGTGCTTCACGGCTCGCTCTTGCTTTGGGGGGCATTCCCAGGATTCCCAGATGCCAGCACCCAATCTATGGATCCTCTACTACGCCGCTGCTTCACAGAAGATTCCGCAACGCCTCATGCACGCCCCTCATGAGTCTGTACTGTTCCTCTTAAAGGGACATTTACCACCTTACCCACCAAGCCTCATTTTCACTCCATAGGCGGGGAATCTGATTGGAGGGCTTTTTAAACCCTCAGTACACAGAAGTACATTTCCTGTGGCTTCCAGATTGTTTTCTCTGTTTTTGTTATTCTGACCTTTGGCTTGTTCATGACCTCTTGTATCTCTCCAGTCCCTGACCTCCGCTACATATTTTGACTTTGCTTCCTGCCACCTGGCTACCGAACTTAGATTCGTTTATGCTCTCCTACTTTTTCCGGCCCACAACCTCTCCTATATTAGTGTTCTACACTTGGATTATACTTCCAAACGGCTGGCTCAGGAACTGTCCCACTACTAGAGGCTTCTACCCACTACCAACCTCTCCATACTTTACACCTGTCCGCCCTTAATCAATACAGACACCAATTGCAGTATCGCCTTCTACTTCTAGTAATTGGTGAACCTGAGAAACCTTTGGATTGCATTTCTCAAACTTGCAAAAAAGGATTACCTCGCAACTTTTGTAATACACGAATAAAGTCATGATTCTCCATGGAATTGTAATGTATCTGTCACGAACCGGGTGAACAGGTCTGATAGGAGCCCAGGTGCAGGGGATACAAGGGGCTCCGTCTGTACCCCATGATGCATAATGGCCCTCTGGATGGGGCGCACACGGCAGGTAGCCCTCTGGATGGGGTACACACGGCAAGTAGCCCTCTGGATGGGGCGCACACGGCAGGTAGCCCTCTGGATGGGGCGCACACGGCAGGTAGCCCTCTGGATGGGGCGCACACGGCAGGTAGCCCTCTGGATGGGGCGCACACGGCAGGTAGCCCTCTGGATGGGTAGTGTACTCCAGGTAATAAGGTTCAGCTGGACATGATAATCAGGTCTGAGTGCTTCAGAGTGGCAAGGGCGGTTGGTTGGTAACGGAAAATGAACAGCACAGAGTGAAGAGAATTCCAGACTGCAAATAGTGGAACGTTACATACCCCCACCGCAAGGAGCAGCCTCCGTATGCTTGCAGAACTGTGGAGTGGTGGTCTCACCGTCTGGGGTGAGACTTCTTCTTTCTGGCACATAGTGCTTTCTCAAACCCATGCAGACCTTCATGACATATCACATTTCCGTTGGAAGTCACTACAAGATCTGGTGACAGTGCTTTTGTTGTGCTGAGTTGGGCTGTATAGACCCCCGATACTAGATGAACAGGTGCGTGAGTACCGGCAAGTGCTTTTCTTGTCCTACTCCTACTCCTGTGAGTGGTAGGAGTGGTGATTCTGACCGCACAAACAGCCGGGGGGTTGATTACATCTGCGTCAGATGACACACTGTCCATATTGGACCACTCGGTGTCATGTATGCTAGTACCAGAAGGCACTCACCACAGGAGATATTCAGAACAGGGAACCAGCAGGTACTCAGGATGATCCCAACCGTGAGGAAGCCGCAGTGATAGCAGAGAAAGGTGGATACTGAGCTGAAGCAGCTAGGTGCAGCAAGCAGCAGATGATGGGAACACAATGCGGGTAGTCAGAGGAGCCAAGGATCCGGTACACGAAGCGGGTAGTCAGACGAGCCAGGGGTCAGATACACTAAGCGAGTAGTCAGACAAGCCAGGGGTCAGGAACACGATGCAGGTAGTCAGATAAGCCAAGGATCCGATACACGAAGCGGGTAGTCAGGCGAGCCAGGGGTCAGGTACACTAAACGAGTAGTCAGACGAGCCAGGGGTCGGTAACAAGAATCTCAGGCAGAGGTACAAAATCAGCAGGCAGGAGGGTAGTCAGGATAGCCAAAGGTCAACCAAAAGTAACAGCATAAACTCAAACACAGACTCAGAGATAAGACCACAACAGGGTGCCTGTGGACAGATCTGCAGGGTTTTTGAATCTGGCGCCACTTAAAGCCACGCCCCCAACCAAGCGTCAGGGGCGTGCCCTAAGACGTCCCTCTGACTCACGGCTCCAGCCGTGAGAATTGGCTGCGCCCCCAGTGGAGACCGGCGAACCGGTAAGTAAACCTCTCTGGGGATTCCTAAGGCAGCGAGGGGTTTTCATTCTGATCGCTGCCGAATCCCCAGACCTGCCATCCTGCTTCTTGCACTGGCGATCGGGTTGCAGATCGCCAGTGCGGGGAGATCGGGAACTCCGGGCCCCACCGCACTTACGTGCGGACGTCCGCCCGCCGGAGACGGAGCCAGAGCTCTCCAGCTCGGGTCTCCGTGACCCGCGAGCGGATCGCCGCACACGAGACCCCGGGACCGCGACCGGACCCCGGGACCGCGACCGGACCCGGGACCGCGACATTACCCCCTCCTCGAAGGCCGGCCGATGGCCGCAACGTCCCAGGCTTGGTGGGATATTTGAGGTGAAATGACCGAAGTAACGCAGGGGCATATACATCTTTAGATTTAACCCAGGACCTCTCTTCTGGACCATACCCCTTCCAGTGAACCAAATAAAACATAGAATTTCTGACTTTCTTGGAATCCAGGATGGATTGGACCTCGTACTCAACCTGAGAATCGATTATAACCGAGCTAGGGCGAGGAATACATCTGGTAAAACGGTTGCAGGTGAGAGGCTTAAGTAGAGACACATGAAAAACGCGAGGCATTCTAAGGGAGGAAGGAAGATTAAGTTCATAAGCTACTGGGTTAATTTTGCGCAGAATTCGAAAAGGACCAATGTAACGCGGGGCAAGTTTCATGGAGGGAACTTTAAGTTTAATATTTCTCGTGGATAACCACACACGATCGTTAGGCATATAAGACGGACCCAACCGACGACGACGATCAGAATGCCGTTTATATTTGAGGGCCGCTGTGGATAAGGCGTGACGGACTTTGTTCCATACGGAAGGTAATGGTTTGACATACGAATCTACCGCTGGGACCTGGGAATCCTTAAATGAATCGGGCAAAGAGGAGGGATGGTAACCATAATTACAAAAAAAACGGAGTAAGTAATGATGATTCATGAATGGTATTATTTCTAGTGAATTCGGCGCAGGGCAAAAGTTGAGTCCAATTGTCTTGATATTCATTTATAAATAAACATAAAAATTGTTCTAGAGTCTGGTTCGTTCTTTCAGAAATGCCATTGGTCTGGGGGTGATATGCTGAGGAATAGGCTAGTGATATCCCTAATGAGGAACAAAAGGTTTTCCAGAACAACACCGTAAATTGCACCCCCCTATCAGAAACTATTTGCATAGGAATTTAGACTGCAGACTGAGACAAACAGAACACACGGGTGGGGCACACCTTATAAAGGAAACAGAGCTGAAGGAAAGAGCTGAAGCAAGGAATGGAAGATCAGAACAGAGCAAAAGGAAATCCAGGAATGGATCGAAGCAAAACAGGGAAACTGAAGCAAGAGCGAGATATGCAGCTCCGCAGCCTGGGTAGGACGTGACACTTAATTCCCTTCTGCCCCCCTGATATGCCACTCCCCCCCAGATATGCTTTATGCCCCCTAGAAATGCCACTCTGCCCCCTGAAATACCATTCTGCTCCCTAGATATGCCACCCCCCCAGACTTACCAATGCACCCCCAAACTCCCTGGTGTCTAGCAGGGCTGGCCGGTGGATGTCTGCGCGATAACGGAGAAGCACCAGAGGAAGTGCCGGCGGTGGAGGTTGTCTACGCGCATGCCGCTGCCGGTGAACGTCTGCGCAATGTACTTAGACAACCTCCGCTGCCGGCACTTCCACCAGGGCTTCTATGGTGGCACACCGGAAGGTTATGTCACGTCGGTGCTCCATCATAGAAGCCCCGATGGAAGTGCCGGCAGCGGAGGTTGTCTACACACATCTCTGCCGGAGAGTAAGCTCCAGGTCCCCTGCAGCGCTGCGGGGGATCTGGATCCCGCAGCAGGGCTAAATGAAAAAGAAAAAAAAACCCGCCCGGACCACGGAACTGCATGTCCCAGGCGTCGGGCGATACGAATTGCGCATCCCTGCACTAAACCCCGATTATAGGCTGAACCCCCACTTTAAAGACTTAAAGTAGGGGGGAAAAGTGCGGGTAAATACGGTATTTATTACCTTTATGATTTCCACATTTTAATTTTTGATTTAATTTTGATTGTTTAACATCTCTATACATAGTAGTAGTAGTGCATAATACCTAGGGCCCATGTGCTTATAGTATAGCCTATAGTATAATATAGCCTCCTTACCCCCTCATACTTGGGATGAAGGAATAGGGCACAGCACCCACTTTTCACTTTCCCAAGAAGGTGGTAGAGAAATGGGACAGCCTTTCATCAGAAGTAGTATACAGTGGGGGGATTAAACATTCATGGGAGAGGCATAAAGCTATCCTGAATCTAAAAGCAAAACTGATGGACTGATTAAGGTATGAGTCTCTGCATTTAGAAAAATGAGCAAACTCGATGGACTCAATAGTTTATACTTACTTTCAAATTATGTTTCTATGAAGTTTACTAAGAGACCCTCCAAATCAATTTAATCACTTAACATATATTTCAATTACTCTGTAAATGTTATTTTCTTACTTGTTTATACAGTTTTCATAGTTGAAGGTTGCCTTAAACCCATAGATAGAAAAAGTCACAATACTGGCGAATATAGAAGTCCCACTGTTGATCAAGGAAACAATGATGGCATGTCTTTCACAGTTGTTGTTAGGTTCATTATAACTTGCAAAAGCAATAAGACTTCCAAATCCAAGTCCCAGCGAGAAAAATATCTGTGTTGCTGCACTGATCCAGGTTTTGGGATTTGATAGTTGATCCAACTGTAAAATTGTGTAAACACAATTAGAATTATGCGGTTTTCAAATAATTATGTACTAATATGTTATTTATAATAAAGAAACTATGCACAAAACTAAAGTACCTGAGTGCTACTTCCAGCCAACTACAATACATAAAAAGAAACAGGGCACGCCATGAGTTTTTAGGAAACTTTAATATAGTATTTCATATTACACCGAAGTCAGTCTGTATATCTGGACCACCACTGCCACCCACAAATTTGTACTCCCCAAAACAATTTAACAAAAGAGCAGTACTCACCCAGCCGCACTCTGCTTCTCCCAAATAACGTAACTGCCGCTGGGAAGAAGGGCCAAATGTGCCTTCTACCTGGAGTCCTCTCTGCCGCTGGGGAGAAAACAGAGAGACTGGGGTCCCTTCCATGTGAGGTTCTGGGCTGACTGCCCGGCACCTCTGGGGACTGCAGGTGGCGACCGTAGTCCAATCCACCTGCATGGTACAAACTCCCCCTGGCAGCAATCATGTTAATGGGATTAGTTTACACAATGGATTTCCTGCCTGTGCTATCTTTGTTTGACAGCCAGGCTGGAGCCATCTCTGAGTACCTTGGGGCCCTGTATGACAGGTCATTCTGTCACACACAGGCAATGGATAAGGTGAGGGGATTAAGGGATACAATGGGTTTCACCGCCTGTGTTATTCCCCATGTAGTGAGGCTGCTGTCTGGGCAAACAGGGCTTCGCTGGCCGATTAAGAGCTCCAGCCAGGTTACATGATTGTCCCTTTGAAGGGTCGGAGCTGCAGCCACCTTCAGTCTCTGGGGCCCATTATAAAATAAAACACATTATAAAATATTACCGGGCCATGGGATCAGAAACAGGACACAGACGCATCCATGATTCGGCTAAACTGCACACGAATCCCCAACAAAGACCTCCAAAACACCCTCAAACAACGAAACACTTTGTGCAAGCTACCCCCAGACAACCCGACCCAAAGTTCCACAAAAAATGTTGTCTCTGTCCGGGGACAGGAGGTCCAGGGCAACTCCAGTTAACCTGGCCCTGTCACAGTGTTATCTCTAGGTGGCTTCTGTTCTGTGACACACGCTAGCCCTCCATCTGCTGGCCAGGCACCCTAAACAGAGGTCCTTCGCCATTTTGTTCTTATGTGCTTGGGCTTTTCCTTATGTATTCAGCACAGTGATCTGTACATGTTGATGCCTGATGCCTAAGTTAAAAATATATAACCATGCAGGCATGCCATAAGGGATCTGATGAAACCGGAACACAGGTGTATGTTTCCCTTTAATTAGATTCTGTGTCCACCATCTTGGGTGGTGGAACGCATGAATCTGCCAGTGGAACGCATACATCGGGGACCGGAGGGGATTTTCCGCAAAGCAGGTAGGACCCAGTCAACAGGCACATAGAGAAAGGCAAGGACCTAGGGATAGAAGACACCGACCCACCATATGTACATTATTTCTACTCGATTCATTCCTCCCGCTATGCAGGTTAACTTTGAGGAGCCAATACAAGTCAACGCTGTTCGCCATACAAAACAAGGAAAGGCCAGAAGAAGACAGCCGGGTGTGTGTTTGTATTGTGGCCAGACAGGACATGTTGTGAGGGTTTGCCCAAATAAGCAAAGAAATGCCTGCCATGAAACTGCCATAGGTGTCTTGCATATATACCCCTGTATCTGTGATCCCCGTGAGCTCTCACTCTTTGAGCCTGGACATAATAATGTTTTACTTCACCTTTCTTTTCACACCGTGGGACTTTTTGAGGCACTTTTTTTCCGGGGCGGGGGGCAGCATTTCACACTTCGCCCCAGGCAGCAAGGTGTGAAATGTTACAGAGGAGGTGCCGCTATGTCTACTTGCTGAGTAATCCACAATATGCCTTTATCCCCTCATAGATAGTAGGTTCTTTTGATATGATAAGTGACCACTAGCAGTCAGGAAAACAATTTCCAGGGTCATATCCAACACATAAAGCAATAATAACCCGTAGATTCAGAATCATACCTCCTTTTGTGCATATCTAGAACGGGGAATACAAATATGGCTAGTACAATGTAAGCTGTTTGGAAGAAATTGTGAAGAAAGTCCATGGTATTCAGTCATAAGTAGCAATTCTGACATATCTATGGACTTCATAATTTACAAGAAATTTATAAATGCAAGAATTATTGCTGTGGCACAGGAGGGAGAATAAATTAAAATTATTTATTTTGACTGATATGGTTTCACAACACAAGGGGGAGGTCACTTATGGTTCCTATAGGTACACCTTCCCTTCGCTTATACCACCTCTGGGCCGGCTTGGAAACTTGAGATGAACTGGAAACAGTATACATTTAATGAGAGGCAATTGGTCAGTGTGCTTACTAGGGGCCAAGGTCTATTTTTGAGTAAGTTGCCATCTTTCCTTACCAGAGCCCTACGGACAGAAAAACGGTTACTTTACCATTCAAGTGAGTAGTTTCTCCTTTTTATTTTTATCTGTTTGGTGTAAATAATCTGTTTATCATCATTTTTGTATGCACTGTGACTATTTTTTGTTCATAATAAATATTCCTTTGTTATTAAGTATAATAATAAAAAAAAAAAAGTTGGGGTGATAGGTGGAAGGGGACTCATATTCAAAGGGGGGTGGTGCCATGGGACAACAATTAAATACAAAAAGTACACAACAGGGTGGTTGGGGCATCACATAAATCAATACACAAAGGGGGGTGGGTGGCTGGGGGCAATGCACATGGGTACATTAACCAGTACAAAAGGGGGCATCAATACACAAGGGAGAGGGGCTTGCTGGGGACATCACATAAATCAATACACATCAATAGGGTGTGGGGGCATAAATGCACAAAGGGAGCTTGCTGGGGGCACAAATGCACATGTTGCAATACATGGGGGTGTGGGGGAATACATTAAAACTAAAGGTGGGGTGGCTCTTGCATCAATACACAAGGGGGAAACACACAAACAACAAACCTGTGTGGGAAGCATTTTTTATGCTTTGTGTAGACTAACCCATACTGATGTGGGTGTCGGTGTGGTAGAGCTTATCCTGGTGTATGTGTGTTTGGGTGTCGGTGTGGCAGAGCCTGTCCTGGTCTGTGTGTTTCCTGTTTCATCTGTTTCATCTGAAACTATTTAATGTTTACTTATCCAGAGATAAAACGCCCCCCTGAATTTGTAGTCACTTCAGAGGACAAAAATCTAGATTATACCTTTATTTCAGCACCACATCAGTCTTATTCACGTATAGACTTTTTTTTATGCCAGGTTTAACCCTACATAGATGCTCCTCCTCAAAGATTGGCAATATTACAAGGTCAGATCATGCCCCGGTTTATATTCAGATCTCAGATGACCCAAACTATAAGAAATGCTTTAACTGGCACTTAGACAAACAAATATTAAAATCAGATGAGAGTAAGAAAGAGCTTTGTAATGTAGCTAAACAGTTCTTGGAATCCAACGATACAGGAGATACTTCAATGACTACACTCTGGTGCACTATGAAATGTTTGTTAAGGGGCCACCTAATTAAAAAAGCATCATGGATTAAAAAATCTAGAGGGAGAAATCTAACAGATTGCCCTGGAAATAGCAGAAAAAATAATAAGGCTAATCCCAGTACAGATAAAATAGCAAAAATAAATAAAATTAGAGATTACCACAAAGCTACCAAGCCCGTTTAAAACAAAAATGGTACTGTAGTAACAAACAAATATCCCGAGATTTAACCAATAAGCTTAAAGCACAGAACCAAAACTATAGAATTAAGCAAATACCTTTTAATGGAAAAAACTGTCTATCACATCCCAGATAGGAGAAGCATTTAGAACATATTATGAATCATTCTACAACTTAGCAGATCCAAATACCATATTTGCTCGATTATAAGACGACCCTGATTATAAGACGACCCCCCAAAATCTGAATATTAACTTAAGAAAAAAAGAAAAAGCCTGAATATAAGACGACCCTAAAGGAAAAAAGTTTTACCAGTAAATGTTAATTCATGTAAACTATTTTTTTTAATAAAAGCTATGATTGAGAAAAATATTTTTTTTGTTTTTATTTCCTTGTATTTTCCAACCTGTCCCCCAGTTACGCACATCTGCCCCAGGCTTGCCACACCAATATGGCACTGTGGCCCATGATATGCCTTTTAACCCTCTATATGCCACTGTGCCCCATGGTATGCCTTTTGACCCCCTATGTGCCACTCTGCCTCCAGAAATGCCTTATACCCCTATATCCCATTCTGGCATTTATGGGGTTAAAATGCATATTATGGGACAGAGTGGCATATAGGGAGGTATAAGGCATTCCAGGAGGCAGAAAGGCATTAAGGGAGTTAAAAGGCATTGTATAGAGCACTCTGCCTCCAGAAATGCCTTATACCCCTATATGCCACTCTGGCATTTAGGGGGTTAAAAGGCATATTATGGGGCAGAGTGGCATATAGGGAGGTGAAATGCCTTATACCTCCCTATATGCCACTCTGCCCCATAATATGCTTTTTAACCCCCTAAGTGCCAGAGTGGCATATAGGGTTATAAGTCATTCCAGAAATGCCCTATGCCCCCATTTAACACACACACACACTTACCGGTGCTTCCAATTGTCTGATGCTTTGCCGGGGCAGCGGGTTGACGTCTCCTTCCGCTGCAGCCGGAAGGAGGTGGAGTTGGCAGCGGGGGTTTGTCTGCGTCCGTCGCTTATACCTTCCCCGGCTGTCAGAGATCAGAGTTCCCCGCACCGGTGCCGCACCGGTGCGGGGAACTCTGATCTCTGACAGTCGGGGAAGGTATGCGCGACGGACGCAGACAACCCCCGCTGCTAGCCACACCTCCTTCCGGCTGCAGCGGACGTTGTCTACGCGGATCGCTGCCCCGGCAATACAGCAGGAAGCACCGGTAAGTGTGTGTATGGGGGGGGAGACAGGAGGATCCAGGTCCCCTGCCGCAGTGTGGGGGATCTGGATCTTAGTCTCATAATCAGACCTCTATTTAAGGTCTGATTAGAAGATGACCCCGATTAGAAGACGAGGGGTATTTTTCAGAGCATTTGCTCTGAAAAAAACCTCGTCTTATAATCGAGCAAATACGGTAACTCCGAAATACAAATACCCTCCTATCTAGAGAATTTAACTCTCCCCTGTATAACAGCTGACCAATCGGACTCACTGAGATTGGAGAAAAAATAAATAGCTTGAAACCTGGGAAAGCACCAGGACCGGATGGGTTCTCAACGCTAGTTTTACAAAATACTAGACCCGATAATTAAACCAATTCTCAAAAGAATTTTTCATGAAGTGGGAGATTCTGGAGACTTCCAAACCGAAATGTTGGAAGCCTCCATAACCCCAATATTAAAACCAGGAAAAGAACCTACATTGGTTACCAACCACAGACCAATTTCTCTTATAAACTTAGATATAAAAATCTTTTCTAAAATATTAGCTGACAAGGGATAATGGAGCGCATATACATAGAGGAAGAAAACAAAAACACAACAAATAGTGTGATATTGTCAAAAAATAAAAAATACGTTATGGTGTAAGTCACACTCACAAAAGGACTAGATAAAGAAGGCTCATCAAAATTCAAGCTTCAAAAGACTGTGTTCTGCAAAAGCAAACAAAACCAGGATGGTGTTCTGCAAAAGCAAACAAAACCACTCTGGCATATAGGGGGTTAAAAGGCATATCATGGGGCAGAGTGGCATATAGGAGGGCATAAGACATTTCTGGAGGCAGAGTGGCATATAGAGGGTTAAAAGGCACATCATGGGGCAGAGTGGCAAATAAAGGGGGATTAAGGCATTTCTGGGGGCAGAGTGGCAACCTTGGGGGCAGATGTGCATAACTGGGGGGGGCAGGTTGGCAAATAAAAGGAAATAAAAAAAATATATATTTTTCTCAATCATAGCTTTTATTAAATATGAAAAAATTGTTTACATGAATTAATATTTACTAGTAAAACTTTTTTTTCCTATAGGGTAGTCTTATATTCAGGCTTTTTGTTTTTTCCTAAATTAATATTTAGATTTTGGGGGGTCGTCTTATAATCAGGGTCGTCTTATAATCGAGCAAATACGGTATTAACTCATTTAATCATGACACGAATATATTTACTTACATAAATTTATATATACTTGATTGATTTTTTACACTCACATTTATAAATAAGAATCAATTTCATCTTTTTACATAAGCACATGCACTTTATTGAAAATAAGATATACAGCACATGATTCCAAAGAAACAACAAAAAAACATCCAGGCACCACTCCCAAAAGGAAAGATCCATCCAGGACAACTGGGACTCAGCACAACTCCGGGGATTTTACCAGATATGCTCGAGACATCCATCTGAATGTAAGTGCAAACGAAAATCACGCATATACAAGTGTAGAAAGATATCATCCCATGGTAGATGTTTTTCCTTTCTTCTATATACGTTGGTGTGTACTTCCTGAGCTATATAACAAGGAGCTTTGAGCTTTGGAGGCCTGAATTATTCACACAGATTGTGAGTTCGATTATTGGATGTTTTTATTCTGATCCTTGGGTATTGAACCTGCTACACTATCATTTTGCATATATCATCTTTTTGTTTTTTTGAGATCGGTTGATATAAGCTCCCCTAGACGGAAGTCTTTTTCCAAATCGGTATTTCAACACTTCGTGGAGAGTGTTTTATAGGGTTGCAGCTGTACACTCGGTCGGAAAAAGGAGAGTATTTATTCCTTTTATATGATATTTCACTATTCTTTTATCCACTTTCACTGTGAATACTGGTGTACATTTTCCTTATATTCTAATCACTAATGACCACCATATCCCCTTCTCTTACAGGTATGATCTTCACATATTACATCTGATCCACCTCTGAACCCATCATCTGCTGCAGTAACCATACTTGGGAACTTCTTAGCTCGGTGGGTGTTCCTGCTGATGTCGGTGGGCGGTCCCACTGATGTCCGTGGGCATTCCTGACATCGCGGGAAACACCCCCATTTAAAGGGGAAATGGGCATGGAGCAGGGCATCTGAAGACCCAGCTCCCGCTACCCAGAGGATTCGGGTGTTTACCCGGAGAAGAGGAGCTTTACCTGGACATCTCCAGGTCAAAACCAGGTATTGTGGTAACCCTTTTGTTTTTCACATGGTATGGTTATCACATATTACATCTGATCCACAGTGGCGTCGGCAGTGGGGGGGCAGAGGGGGCCATGGCCCCCCCTACAGCATGCTGTGCCCCCCCGTGTGCCCCCCCAATTGAAACGCCGTCTTTTTTATCTTTTTTTTTTAATAGACGCGGAGGCAGGGGCGGGCTGGGCAGGGGGGCAATTGCCCCCCAGGCCGCCCTGAATGTACATTAAACGGCCACGCGGCCGCCCATTTCAGTGGCCGTCTTTAATGCCCGCAGCATCCGCGGTGGGCCGGCCGACCGAGATGCCATTGCAGCCGATGTGGCTGCGAGTCTTAAAGCGGCGGTTAGACACGCTGGCCGCTTTAAAATCATTAAGCGGCCAGCGTGCCTGCACAGTGCCGCCCAGTGTCCTGTTCCGTGTGACTCCGCCCCCTTGAGCAGCACGTCACATCGTCAATGTGATGGGCCGCTCAAAGGGGTG
Organism: Spea bombifrons; assembly: GCF_027358695.1. Taxonomy (NCBI): domain Eukaryota; kingdom Metazoa; phylum Chordata; class Amphibia; order Anura; family Pelobatidae; genus Spea; species Spea bombifrons. Next base: position 46,458,505 of record NC_071091.1, read on the forward strand.
GAGTCACACGGAACAGTTCCTCGTGACAGGCAGAAGAGCACGTTGGAGGACAGCAGCAGTGAAGGATGCGGCAAAAACGTAAGTATTAAAAAAAAAAAAAAAAGTTGGGGTAATATGAGGAAGGGGAGCCATATTCAAAGGAGGGGCTGCATTGGGACAACAATTTAAATACAAAATGGGGGTGGCTAGGGGGTATAAGTACGCAACAGGGTGGTTGGGGCACCACATAAATCAATACACAGAGGTGGGGGGTGGGTGGCTGGGTTCAATATACATGGGTCATTAACAATGCAAAGGGAGGCATCAATACACAAGGGAGGGGGGCTGGCTGGGGACATCACAAAAATCAATACTCAAGGGTGTTGGGGCATAATGTACAAAGGGGGCTGGCTGGGGGCACAAATCCACATGGGGCAATACACAAGGGTGTGGGGGGAAATACATTAAAACCAAAGGGGGTCTGGCGGGGGCATCAATACACAAGGGAGAAAAACAAACAAACCGCAAACCAGTGAGCATTTTGGATGAGGGTGTCAGTGTGGCAGAGCCTGTCCTGGTGTGTGTGTGTTTGGCTCTCTGTGTGCCAGAGCCTGTCCTGGTGTGTGTGTTTGGGTGTCGGTGTGGCAGAGCCTGTCCTGGTGTGTGTGTGTGTGTGTGTATGTGTGTGGGTGTTGATGTGGCAGGGCCTGTTCTGGTGTGTGTGTGTTTGGCTGTCTGTGTGGCAGGGCCTGTCCTGGTGTGTGTGTGTGTTTGGGTGTCAGTGTGGCAGAGCCTGTACTGGTGTGTGTGTCTGGGTGTTGGTGTGGCAGAGCCTGTACTGGTGTGTGTGTCTGGGTGTCGGTGTGGCAGAGCCTGTCCTGGTGTGTGTGTGTGTTTGGGTGTCGGTGTGGCAGAGCCTGTACTGGTGTGTGTGTCTGGGTGTCGGTGTGGCAGAGCCTGTCCTGGTGTGTGTGTGTGTGTGTTTGGGTGTCTGTGTGGCAGAGCCTGTCCTGGTGTGTGTGTCTGGGTGTCAGTGTGGCAGAGCCTGTCCTGGTATCTGTGTGGCAGAGCCTGTCCTGGTGTGTCTGTTTGGGTGTCTGTGTGGCAGAGCCTGTCCTGGTGTGTGTGTTTGGGTGTCGGTGTTGCAGAGCCTGTACTGGTGTCAGGGCGGGCTGTTTGAGGACAAAATTGGCTGACGCTGGGCTGTTTGGGGACAAAGTTGGCTCACTCTCGACTGTAATTTGTTAATGTTATCTTGGTGCTGGTCGGGTTCTATGTGGGCAGTGTGGACACCAGGGCTGGTGAGCTGCATCCTGTGAGCTATGCCTGTAATTTAGGGGGTTTTATCTATACCGTTAATGCTAAGTTGTTATGTGATTTCCAGTTGATCTGTACCTGCATAGCTGGGTTTGTGTGTTTTTCTGTTGATCTGTATCTGCTATGCTATGCTTCCATTATGTATACCTGCAAATACAGGGTTTGTATTTCTTATTCAGTTGATCTATACATGCACGTGCTGTTTCCATGTGTTGTTTATTTGATCTATACCTGAACTACAGGGTGTAAGTAAAAGAGCGGTATGGTTTAGTGAATGAGGGGACAAAGGGATGATTACAGGGGAGAGGACCTCTCAATGTCATGGTGCAGTCAGAAGGACTGACTCTCACTGTCTTCCCCTGATCTGCAGTCAGTGTGGCAAATATATTTTTTTGGTGTGGTATATATATACATATATATATATATATATATATATATATATATATATATATATTGGCAACAGGGTCTAATATATATATATATATATATATATATATTGGCAGCAGGGGCAAATATTTATATTTTTATTGGCAGCAGGGGCAAATATTTATATATGTTTTGGCAGCAGGGGCTAATATTTATATATATATTGGCAACAGGGTTTAATATTTATATATATTGGCAGCAGGGTCTAATATAAGTATATATCGGCAGCAGGGTATAATATAAGTATATATCCGCAGCAGGGGCTAATATTAATATGTATCGGAAGCAGGTTGTAATATTTCTATATATTGGCAGCAGGGTCTAATATTAAAGAATGAAAAATAATTGCCAGTTCAGCTGTTATTTTAAAATCACTTCAAAGAGATACGTACATATGAAGTAGTTAAAAATGCACGTCTAACGCATATATATATATATGTACCGTTTTATAATTGGCCCCCCTACTTTGGTCCCTGGCCCCCCATGTGCCCCCCCTAAATATGAAAGCTGGAGACGCCACTGCTGATCCACCCCTGGGCCTCTCATCTCCTGCTGTAGCCCCTTTGTTTTTCAACTGGCATGTTTCTAACCTGCCTGTCTCCATACCTTGCTGATCTCAAAAGGTTAATTTTGGTGCCCAGTTATTATTAATTATTATTAATTGCCATTGTTAAATCAATGTGTGAAATATTTGCATCCTATATCCAATAATCTCAACTGACCACTTGTGAGGTAGCCGTATAAATTCCTAGGCCTCACTTGGAAATATAGCTGCAGTGACCTCATTCCTAGTGGATCCCTCATAAGTGGACAGATACAAGTTAAATAAGAAACTGCAGGAAGTGGATACCAAGTATGAACCAAGTAACCCACATAATCCTTACTATGAACCACTATTTGTTATTACTATTTTCTCTTCCTCCACTTAAACATATTTCACCCCCCTCACCCCTTGGCAACCCCTCCAGAGTCCACATCTCTCCTTCCCTTCTGCCATCACCCCATCTTAGCTCAAATGCCATTCTATCTTTGGTTCATACCTTCCACACCACTAACCACTCTCAGGTGAAAGCATCCCATCCCCACAAATCACAATCCCATTTGTTATCTGTCTGTTTCCTACTCCTTCTGTGCTCAGGCAACTTTGAATCTAAGCCTTGACACACCATCCCAACCTACCTCTTCCCACCCCTCCCTTCAGAACTAACAAAAACTACCTAAATCCCTCAAATCTTAAATCAATTCACTGTAACCCCGGCACCCCTTCTTCTGTGCCCTGGAATGCACATGTCGTGTGCAATAACCTTCCTCTTACACTACCTCTCCAGCTGCTCTCTCTGATGGCCTTCACTTTAGCCACACTCCTAGACCTGGAGACAGACACGTAGGCAGTGTTGGCATTCTCCTCTCTCCTTGCTGCACCTTTCAATGTCTGCCACTAATTCCCTCTCTATGCTTCTCGTTTTAGGAAGCACAGTCTGTCTGTCTTTTTCTCCACAATAGCTCTGGAGGTTGCAGTGATCTACCAGCCTTCTGGCCCCACTTTCCAATTTTTCGCTCACTTTGTGTCATGATCCAGCGTCAGCGTCCTGAACCGCAGCGCAGCTGATCACTCGAGTACCTGTTGCCCAGTAAAGGTCCTCCTCGGGGCTGTGCTTCAGAGTTACCGTGTCCAGCGTGTACTCGTGGTATACTTCCCCCTCTCCAAAGCGTGGGTGGTACGCGCACGCGCCACGCCCCCTTTTTACTCCATACCTTTGTGAAGACGACATGACGCGCACAGCGGTACGTCATTGGCTGGGGGTGGGGCTTGGGAGCGCGGCAAATTCAAAAACTGAGCACCGACTCTCATTCAGTGCTCGGTTGTTGTACTGGCTGAGCTGCTACTCCTGCAGTAGTTATCCTACACTACTTGTTGCTGATATTTGCCTGTTCCTGACTACATTGAATTCTCCATTCCTGACACGGCTTGATTGACCATTCTATTGGATAGTATACTTATCTACTCCTATTTTTGCTATTTCTGCATACTGGATTCATCATCTGAAGTTCTTGTTACGAACGTTACATAACAACCGAGCCATTATGGAATCCGCAGGATTGGCTGAAGCTGTAGCTGCACTCACTCAGCAGATGGCAGCTTTTAACCAGTCATTACAAGATGTCCAAGCAGGTCAAAACCAGATACGGCAGCAAATGCACCAAATGCAAAGCAGCCCTAATGTCCAAGGTGATCCATTCTCGGCTCCTTCTATGTCACCTGAGTCCATGGCCCTTCAGCGAACCACAAATATCTATGCCAGAACGGTTCTCCGGTGATCGCAAGAAATATACCACCTTCATGACTTCTTGTCAAATTTTGTTTAATTTAAAACCACAAACTCCGCGGACTATGTTAAAATTCATAGAGTCATACCGCTGTTGTCAGAAGAACCTCAACTTTGGGCTCATTACCTGCTACATAGCCTATTCTCCACTTTTAACACCCTTCTCTGTCCCACAGCACCTCCCTTGCCCTCCCCCCTCTCTGCCCAAGAGCTTGCCACCTACTTAAAAAATGAGAGAATAAATGATTGCGTGAATTAGTGAGTGAGTGGCTGTATAAGTGTTTCTGTGTGTAATTGATTTGTGGAAAGGCAAAGATGGCACAAGCAGGGTGTTTGAGCTTTGGGGACCAAGACTGCACAGGCTGGGTGTTTATGGGACAAAGATGGCACAGGGTGGTCTGTTTGGGGACAAAGATTTTTTACGCTGGGCTGTTTGGGAATAAAGTTGACTCAGGCTGAGGTGTGCGTGATGACGTGACGGAACGTGCACGCCGGAGGAGGTGGGGAGTTCTGTGGGTTGCAGTGCGGCTGGTGATCGCCGCAACAGTGCTGTAATGGTGCCCTCAACGCCCTCGACTACAGCTTTTGCTCGGCGTTGAAGCCTGCGTGGGGGGCTTGTAGACGGCGAAGACGTGGGGACCTTTGCAGTTTCGGCAGCTTTGGCAGTCGATGTCCATGTTCAGCTGAGGAAGGACTCCTAGAACTGCTACAAACAGTAACTATAAACTATTTAAATAACTTGCACGACTATAAATAAAAGGCCAACGATATAGGCTGTGGATGAAGAAGATTGACGAACAAACTTTTAGACACATGCCAATGATATATTTTCGGCACTGCTGGTATTTTTTCTGTTTGGCGGTTCTTTCCACTTTTCCAATCAGTGACTGTTCAATCTGTTTAATTTGATGCTTAATCTGAAGCTTATATCCAGCTCAGCTCAGTGCGGTCATATAGCTATATAATTAATGGCAACTATTTAATCACGGAGGACTAAAGGGGGAAGAAGAGGAGGGAAAGGAAGGGAAGGGGAAGGGGAAGGAGAGAAAGAAAAAAAGGAAGAAAAAAAAAAGGAAAAAAAAAAAAAAAAAAGCTTTTCCTTTACTCAAAACATCTGGTAGAAAATAATGACTGATATTTGAACTGCCATAAATGATTACATCTGAACTACCACACAACGAACTATATACCGAACTTATTCACCCATACTCTACAGGACGGGGCTAAATCAATTGGTCCTACTCACTCTTGTTTAAAAGGTGAAAAAGATAACCTGTTTGGATTTAAATCAGTCATTTTGTGTATGGCTTTATTTTGCAAATGTGTTAAAGTGCAAAGAAAATTGGGATAGTGATCATAATTTACTTGCACTCCACAAACCTTCTGTGAACGAAAAAGGGAAAGAGAGAAGGAAGAAAGGAAGGAAAGAAAAAGAGGAAGTAAAAAAAAAAAGGAAAAAAACAAAAAACAAAACAAAAAAAAAAAATCATAATGCCTCCAAAAAACCCCCAGAGCACTCAGCAAAAAAAGATAAAGAAAAAAAAACCTAAAATGGACATAATAGAAAAAAGATCTTCTGCCTCAGCCCTGGCCTTTTTCTCCCCACATCAATTAAAAAACAAATCATCTAGTAAAAACATGGAAACGTCTCAATCTATGGACGACTCTTCTGAAAGCTTAATGGAGCCGCTGTCGCTATCCCAATCATACTTAAAAAAATGCTTAGACTCACAAGCGAGTGCTTTAAAATCAGAGATCAATAAAAGTACTGAGGAGCTGAATAATAAACTGGAACAACTATCTGATAAATTAAAGGCTATAGAATTAAACATTGAAAGCCTATCGGAAGTAAAACAATTGTGACAGGCCTCCCTTTTCCTTGGGATTTTTGTCAAGGATCTTGGGTGTAACCACAGTCTTCTAGGGTAAATGAAGTCCAGGACACATCCAGCTCAGCTTCAATGTTTATTGTAAAGGAATAAACAGCAGCGGTTGTAAGCAGAATAACAGTCTTTGCTTGGAACAAAACAGGTCACAATTTACCATCAATATGGCTTTGCAGAGAGAAACCACCCCTCAGTTTATCAGCTCTCCTAGCTGGCATAACAGTGGCTTCCTCTCTGAATCAGGTTCAGTTCCTTTTACCCTCTGCCTGCTAATTAATCAACCACAGGTGAGCTGCTACTTAGTCCACACCTGTGGAGCTCCTGTCCAGAATGCACACTCTGGAAATACAGCAATTAGTGCTGTTGGAGCACTGGCCCACCCTGCTCTTCCAGATGCTCCGCCCCAGGGACCCTTACCATGTTTTGCAAACTGCCAGTAGTGCAGTTTGTAGTCAAACATCTTTCCCTGGGACATATTTTAAGGCAGACTACTATTGACCAAGGCTGGTCTAATATACCTGCCATCTACCACTTTACCAGACCTTGTGTCACATATCCTCCCCCCCAGCTCAGACCTAAGGGGTTGAGCGACCATGGACATCAGAGCATGTACCCTGGAAAGGCCATCAGCATTTCCCTGTTTGAGGCCTGCCCTGTGTTCCACCGTGAAATTAAAGGATTGCAAACTTAAAAACCATCTGGTAATTCTGGAGTTTTTCTCTTTGTTTTGACACATCCAAGTCAAAGGTGCGTGATCTGTTATCAACCGGAATTTCCGACCTAGCAGGTAGTATTTAAGTGACTCTAATGCCCATTTAATAGCGAGACACTCCTTTTCTACAATAGAGTAGTTTTTCTCTTGTGGATTTAGTTTCCTGCTCAAAAAGAACACAGGATGTTCTTCACCCTGATATTCCTGGGAAAGGACAGCTCCTAAGCCCACATCAGAAGCATCTGTCTGAACTATGAAGCTTCTGGAGAAGTCCGGAGTTACTAAGACTGGCTGGGCACAGATAGCCTCCTTCAGTCTTTTAAAAGCTTTGTCTGCTTCAGGGCTCCACTTAACCATAACTGGGTACCTTGCCTTAGTGAGGTCAGTTAGAGGAGCAGCAGATTTACATGATACAACTGCTCAGGCTTTCTTCTACCTGGTTGCCTAACTTTATAATTGACGTCACTCACTTTCTCAATTATCTCGTATGGTCCATGCCAAGTTGCCAGGAACTTATTCTCTACTGTAGGGACCAGTACCAATACTCTGTCTCCAGGCTGAAACACTCTGATTCGAGCATTACGATTATAACTGTTTTTCTGAGCCTGCTGAGCTTTCTGCATGTGTTCCCTGACAATAGGTAGAATAGTAGCCATTCTATCCTGCATTTGAGCTATGTGCTCAATTACACTCCGGTGGGGTGTGCTCTCCTGCTCCCAGGTCTCTTTAGCTATATCCAGCATTCCACGGGGATGCCTCCCATACAACAATTCAAAAGGAGAGAAGCCTGTGGAGGCCTGCGGAACTTCCCTAATGGAGAACATTAGATATGGCAATAAAAAGTCCCAGTTTTTCCCGTCAGTGTCAATTACCTTACGTAACATACTCTTAAGGGTTTTATTAAACCTTTCTACTAAACCATCAGTCTGTGGGTGATACACTGAGGTCTTAAGGTGTTTAACCTGCAGGAATCTGCATAGCTCTTTGGTGACCCTGGACATAAAAGGGGTCCCCTGGTCCGTCAGGATTTCTTTGGGGATACCCACTCTGCTAAACATCAGCATTAGCTCCTTTGCTATTGACTTTGCAGAAGAATTACGTAAGGGTATGGCTTCAGGGTATCGCGTTGCATAGTCCAGAACGACTAGTATATACTGATGCCCTCTAGCTGATTTTATCAGTGGCCCTACTAAGTCCATAGCGATCCTTTCAAAGGGCACATCTATGATAGGTAGGGGAACTAGTGGACTACGAAAAGCCTTGAACGGGGCCCTGTGCTGGCATTCAGGGCATGAAGAGCAATAGTTTGTTATAGCAGCAAGCACTCCAGGCCAGTAAAAACGTTTAAGGACTCTCTCTCTGGTTTTATCAACTCCAAGGTGTCCTCCTAGTATGTGGCTGTGAGCCAACTTCAATACTATATTACGGAAAGCCTGTGGAACCAACAGCTGCTTACTAGTATCTGCAGCTTTCTTTTCTACACGGTAGATTAGGTCATTTAACGTTTCAAAATAAGGGAATGACAGTGCTTCTCCTGGCTGAGCAGCAACCCCATTTACAACCTTTATATTGTTTCGGGCTGCAACTAAAGTGGGATCTTCCCACTGGGCGCTTTTAAAGTTACCAGGACTGATCCCTATGTCTAATAACTCATCATTCTCTGCAGTATTAGCCGGCTCCTCACTAGTTTGTACTGGGTTATCCCCCACTAGTACTGGTTTAGGGTAGTAAGATTTGCCCTGGTGTCTCTCCCGATGGTCAAAATCCAATTCGGTATTGGCAAAAGGAAACACATAATCCTCATCAGCTTGGTTAAATTCTGATGAGCTTTGGCCTTTCTTTTCTGCAGAGGCCCATAATTCTAGAAAATGGGGAAAATCTCTACCTATTACCACCTGCTGGGATAGTATGGGTACTACACCCACTCTGTATTTTAGAGAACCATACGGGGTTCCAATATCTACCTCTGCTGTGGGATACTCTCTCTTATCCCCATGAACACAGATAATTCCCACCTTTTGCACATGATCAGACTTCACATAGGGTATTACAGATTCTGCTATTAATGTGACCATACTTCCTGAATCAAGTAATGCTTTAGACATTTTTCCATTCACATTAACATAGCACCAATAAGGGTTATCATAGTCATTGTTAATAGACGCAACACAATTAAACAAAAATGAATGCATTCCCTCATTTTCACCCATATTGCACTCCATAGGTTCATCCTTCAAGGGGCATTCCTTAGCCATATGACCAGCCTCATTGCATCTAAAGCACTTCACAACATAGTCTGACCCCCAATTAGTTCCTCTCCCAGGCCTATTACGTCTGATTAACCCTCTGAGTCCTGGAGTATTGTCCCTGGTGTGCTGAGAATATAGTTGTGGTTCTTCAGCCCCCCTTAAACCCAGAACAGTCTTACCAAGTCTTGCAGAATCCTTGAGCTTAGAACTGCAGGGTTTATCTGGTGAAGTAGGGCTCAACAGGTCTCCTGCAGCCACATATCTTTCCACCAAGGCAATTAGCTGGTCTGCTGTATGTGGATCACTCTGGCTGACCCACCGACGCAGGGCTGCTGGTAAACCACGCAAAAATCGATCCATCACTAGGATTTCCACAATGTGGCTAGGTGAATTGACTTCAGGTTGTAACCATTTCCGGGCCAGATGTATGAGGTCAAACATTTGGGATCTTGCAGCTTTGTCCTGGGAAAATGCCCATGAGTGGAATCTTTGGGCACGTACTGCAGAGGTTACCCCTAGACGTGCCAGGATCTCAGCTTTCAATTTTCGGTAGTCGCTTGCTTCTGCAGGCTCTAGGTCATAGTACGCCTTCTGCGGCTCTCCGCTCAGGAACGGTGCCAGTACACTTGCCCACTCGGTAGCCGGCCACTTCTCTCTCTCTGCTGTGCGTTCAAATGCCAGAAGGTAGGCTTCAACATCATCTGATGCAGTCATCTTTTGGAGGTAGTGGCTTGCCCGAATCATCTTTGGTCCTGGGGATCTTGCCTCAGGGTCCAAGTCCAGCTTTTCAGAAATAGCTTGGATCTCCTGCTGTAGCACACGGGTAGCATTTTGCTGCTCTTCACGGGTTACTTTAAATGCCTCAAGTTGTGCCACTGCAATCTGTTGCACTAAGGATTCAGTGCTTTCTATTTGTGCTTTGGCCAGGAGTTTAGCATTCTCTGCCTGGGTCAGTACCAATTGCTGCAGAACTGCACTGTTTTCTGTAGCTCTCCTGTTAGCCTCCTGTTGCACAGTGGTGGATTGGATCAACGCCTTGATAATATCCTCCATGTTGAGCTGTAACTGACTTCTACCCACAGACTTACGTGGATGCCCGCATTCTCCACCATATGTGACAGGCCTCCCTTTTCCTTGGGATTTTTGTCAAGGATCTTGGGTGTAACCACAGTCTTCTAGGGTAAATGAAGTCCAGGACACATCCAGCTCAGCTTCAATGTTTATTGTAAAGGAATAAACAGCAGCGGTTGTAAGCAGAATAACAGTCTTTGCTTGGAACAAAACAGGTCACAATTTACCATCAATATGGCTTTGCAGAGAGAAACCACCCCTCAGTTTATCAGCTCTCCTAGCTGGCATAACAGTGGCTTCCTCTCTGAATCAGGTTCAGTTCCTTTTACCCTCTGCCTGCTAATTAATCAACCACAGGTGAGCTGCTACTTAGTCCACACCTGTGGAGCTCCTGTCCAGAATGCACACTCTGGAAATACAGCAATTAGTGCTGTTGGAGCACTGGCCCACCCTGCTCTTCCAGATGCTCCGCCCCAGGGACCCTTACCATGTTTTGCAAACTGCCAGTAGTGCAGTTTGTAGTCAAACATCTTTCCCTGGGACATATTTTAAGGCAGACTACTATTGACCAAGGCTGGTCTAATATACCTGCCATCTACCACTTTACCAGACCTTGTGTCACACAATCTATAAGTGGGCTGGAAGAAAAAGCAACCAAAATGGAAGACAAAATAGCTGATCTTGAAGACCGAATGAGAAGAAATAATTTGAGGATCAGGAATATTCCGGAAACAATAACCCAAGACAAACTAAAAACTTACCTAGAAGAGCTTTTTAAATCCATGATGAAAGACACCCAGCAATATAACATTCAAATGGAAAGATATCATCGTATAAATAAACCTAAAAGCGTCCCTGAAGCAATACCTAGAGATGTTATCCTCTATTTCCAGTCTTTCAAGTTTAAGGAACTCATTCTCCAAGCAAACAGAAAAAGGAATATGGAAGACAATATGTATAAAAATATCCTGATTTTCCCAGACTTATCATTTCACACGCGTGTATGGAGAAGATCCTTTTTAGATGAATTAAAAATTCTACGGGACCAAAAAATTCCCTACAATTGGGGTTTCCCTAAAAAAATTAAAATCTTCTGGGAAGGCCACCCTATTATATTTAACCAAGCGGTTGACTTGAAAAACTGGTTAGAATTGAAAAAAATATCATGAAGTTGTCGTTGCAAGACATTATACATATATTTATTTTGCTGTTTTTGATTAATTTATAGTTAGAGGGGGTCCTCTTACTTACATAATAGTATTTAAATTTGGTTTAATTGGAAAGCTGTTTTTTTCCTATTTATCTATATATATATTTTTTTTTTCTTTATCTCTATTTTTTGTCACAAGACACTTTATACACTATCGCAAAGATGTTTGATTTGACAATCAATCTAAGAGCACATATAACAAACAATTATTGTTTTACCTTCACATAAGAGATATCACTATTTAATTATAACACGAAAGAAATTAGTTTTTCTTTTCTATATATATATATATTTTCACAAGTTTTTTATCTGTGTCACAAGACACTCCACACATTATTATAAAATATTTAAAAGAAGCTAAAAATAAAAAAGTCTTGTTGGGTATTTTATAGTTTATACAGTCACCCTATGAGGTTGTTATTAAATACCTGACTGTTAAGTGCATATCACTCAGGATTCATTATAAAATGGGCTGATTATTATTATAAAAAATTTTTTTATTTAACTAATATATTTATTACATACTATTATAAAATATATAGAAGAAGCTAAAAATGTTCTGATGGGTTTCATATAGATATCACAGTCATTGCTATGAGGCACTTATTAAATAATGCATAATTAAGTGCACTTCACTCATGACACAATTTTTTATAAAAGAAAAGAGAAAGGAAAAGTAACCCAAGAAATTTTTCTTTCTTTTTTATATATATATATTTTCACAAGTTTTCTATTAGTGTCATAAGACACTTTACATATTATTATAAAATATTTAAAAGAAGCTAAAAAAAAAGCCTTGCTGGGTATTTTATAGTTTACACAGTCACCCTATGAGGTTGTTATTAAATACCTGACTCTTAAGTGCATATCACTACACATTATAAAACGGGCTGATTATTGCCTTTACCACATATAAAAAAAAAGTGTTTTTATTTAATTACTATATTTATTATATATTAATATAAAATATCTGGAAAAAGCTAAAAATGTCTTAATGGGTTTCCTATAGGTATCACAGTCACTGTTACGAGGCAGTTATTAATGCATAGTTAAGTGCACTTCACTCAGGACACAATATAAAATGAGCTGCTTATTGTCTTTATTACACACAATTATTGTTTTTTATTTAATTGTTTTTTTTTTTAATTAAATGTATTTATTTATTTTCTTTTTTTTCTCTAGCAAAGGATGGGGACATAACTTTATGCTGCAATCATAGTATATACTATAGCGTAAATACGTAATATTACTATCATTAAAATTTCGGTTCAATCTAAAATATTATTAATGATAACGTATTGAGCAAATATAGCCTAACAGGGGAGTATTGGTTACGTTCTGCTATTATTGTTATGTAACAATTTATTATGAAACCCTGATTATTGTACAACAAAATTATATGATAAGAGTTTTTTTTTTTTGTTTTTTTTTTCGAATGAGCATCTCCATGTCTGAATAGTCTATATTTTTTACCATCTATTGCCACAACCCTAAGAAAAAACTCCCCAGCCATGAGTTCTATATTTAGACCTCAGGACCGAATTTACTGATCCTTATTTGGTAAATTATCGTAGAGCTATGACTAACATAGGAAGAGTCAGGCCAAATGTGTTGGAAAGAACCATTGAGTGTATACTCAAAGTTCTTGTTTTTAAATGTTGTGTTTTTATGTTTTTGGTTATATGGAAGTGGTCAGTAGAGTGCAGGAAGGCTATGGATAAGAGAGATCAAGAAAAAAAATTCCTTTATACATCTTACAAGAGATGATTAAAGGCGTATCAGTAAACGTTCAGGGTTTGAACACATCATTTAAAAGAAATAGAATATATGCTTTTTTGAAAAAAGAAAAAATAGACATTGCTTTCCTACAGGAAACTCATTGGTTAGATAACGACAATAGAAATTGGGGAAGCAGACCTTTTACAAGATTTGTTCATGCTTCTTTGACAAAAAAAAAAAAGGGGAGTAGCAATTATTTGTTCTGATGCGCTAAATATAGATATTCAATACCAGGAGAAAGATAAAGAGGGTAGATATATTATTTTAATAGTAAACATAAATGAAACAATGTTTACATTTGCAAATCTATATCTACCTAATAAGGCTCCATCTATTCTTTTCTCCAAAATAATTATGAAAATAGACAAAATTAAAAAAGGCAATCTTTTGATGACGGGATTTCAATTGTGTTCAAGACGCAGATCTGGATAAAAAACTAATGGGATCAAACACAGTAGATAAAAGATTAAAAAAAGAAGCAAGGACATTAACCAATGAAATTAGAAAAAATAATTTGTATGATCTATGGAGACTATCGCATCCAGATGTTAGAGAGTATACACATTTTTCTAAAGTATACTGTTCCTATTCCAGAGTTGACCTAATTTTAGGTGACCTCTCTACACAAAAATTAATAGAAAAAACGTATATCAAAGAGAATGTATGGTCTGACCATAGCCAAATATTTTTTGAGCTTAACGGTAAAAATATACATACATCAAAAACAACCTGGCGTTTAGAGGACTCTTTGTTGTATAGTGAGGCCAATAAAGAATATATCTCGAATATAACTAAAAAAATTTTCCAAGAAAATCTAACAGAAGATATTCCTGTACAAACTATTTGGTGCGCATACAAGGCTGTCATCAGAGGACACTTTATTAAATTAAAAAAAAATCAGCAAAAACAAAACAAAGCCTTAGCAGATCTTTATATAAATCTATATAAATTAACGAGAGATAATAAGGAGAATCCTACAAAAGAAAAATCAGAAGAAATCATAACTGTACAAAAAGACATAAATCAAAGAGAGATGGATAAAGTAATTAAAAATATGGAGAAATTAAAAGTTAAATTATATCATAGAAATAATAGAACAGATAAACTTATGTCTAACAGATTGAAAAAGATCAAAATGAAAAATAAAATAAAGATTATAGACTACGGTAAAACATATTTAACTCCAGATGATATAGCGGATAGGTTTAAGACATTTTATCAAGATTTGTATAATTTACCAACGTTAACTTCAGAAAACAATATTATCTCATATCTACAGAATACAAGTGTTCCCCAAATAACTGTTGCACAAAGGGAACTATTAAACAAACCTATAACAGAGAGCGAGGTAATTGAAGTAATCAACCATCTGATGAAATATAAAACCCCAGGGCCTGACGGTTTTGGAAACTTTTTTTATAAAACATTTAAGCTAGACCTAGTAACTCATTTAACAAGGACATTTAACCAAATGGCCTTAGAAGGAAAATGCCCTGAGGAGATGCTATCTGCTAATATATTGCCAATTCTAAAACAAGATAAAATATTGCCAATTACCGCCCTATCTCATTGATTAAATTATATTCTGCTATTCTGGCTGACAGACTCCAGAAAATTTTGCCAACAATAATCCATCGTGATCAGGTTGGCTTTATTCCACATAGAGATATTGAAAATAACACAAGAACAAGTAATTAGAACTTTTGGGATTGCAGGTTGGATATCTAAAGCTATAAAAACATTATACACTAACCCATCTGCGAGGATAGTAAGCACTGATATTTGCTCAGAACGTTTCCATTTAAAAAATGGCACAAGACAGGGTTGTCCTCTATCTCCACTACTATATATTTTATCAATCGAGCCTCTCGCAATTAATATAAGAAACAACACAGAGATTAAAGGTTTCCCCACTAAATATCAAGAACCAAAAATTTCTCTATATGCAGATGACATCATATTAACTTTAATGGATCCATTTACATCTATAAAGAGTTTGATGCTTGAAATAATAAAATATAGTAAAGTCTCCAATTACAAATTAAATTCTAATAAATCTACGATACAATATAGAAATATAGATATAGCAACAAAAAATTTAATAAAAAAAGAATACCAATTTTGTGATTCTGAAAAAGAGATAACCTATTTAGGCATAAAGATTCCAAAAAATATAGATAGAATTATGGAAACTAATGTGTTTAAACTAATAAAATTTACTAACAAAACTCTCAAGGAGTGGAGTCAAGCAGGTTTATCTTGGTGGGTAGGATAAATGCTTTAAAATCATATCTTTTACCTAAATGGACATACTTATTTAGATTAATTCCACTTGCAATTCCAACTAGTTGGCTAGATATGGCTCAATCAAGCTTTAATAACTTTATCTGGAAGGGGAAAATCCCCAGGATTAATATGAATACAATGGCGAAGAAGATCTCACAGGCAGGCACAGGAGCGCCAATTCTAAAATCTTATTCCCAAACTTACGCTCTTCTCCATATTGTTAGAATGCAGCTGGAAGATGCTAACCAAGAAATTTGGTATCAAATTGAAGAAGAGTCTTGCCCTAAAGGAGATCTAAACTATATTATCTGGGGAGTACAGAGAAGAAACAAACAAAATAAAATGCCCACAGTCAGTGTTAATATGATTTTGAATCAACTAATTCCTATTTGGTTAAAATTAAAAACGAAACTTGGTTTATGGAACAAAATAGTTGGACACGTCAACGTTAAAATTCTAGAACAATGTATGGATGATCTACCTATTACGGAATGGAAGAATAGAGGTATTAAGCATATTAAAGATTTGATATCTAACAACACTGTTAAACCTTTTGAGCAGTTAAAATCTGAATTTAACTTATCAAATGATAACATATTTAAATACCTACGAATAAAAAACTTTCTAAAAGCTCACTGTATTCTAGATAAAGAATCAGTAAATAATCAAGTGATCCAGATATTGGAACAAAGAAAAATCAAAAAATGTGCATCAAGACTCCTCAATGCTCTCCAAGTAGAAAATAATTTGGAAAAAACACATAAGGTTATAAAAAAATGGGAAAACTTATTAAAAACTCAGATCAATTCAGAGGAATGGAATAAGGCCTTTAAAAATGTATCTAGAGTTGTCAGAGATTTATCCCTCATTGAAACACATTTTAAGTTGTGTAACATGTGGTATTTAACACCTAAAAGATTATATTACATATATCGACAACAAACCAGCATATGCTGGAGATGCAAATTAGATGAAGGTAACTATCTGCATATGTGGTGGAAATGCAAAAAAATTAGACATTTTTGGGATATAGTTATCGACTTTCTAGAGTATACTATGAATATTATAATCAAAAGAGAACCAATAGAAGTGCTATTACACCAAAACTGGCCTTCTCTCACTCCAACTCAAAAAACTCTTACAACTCATTGTTTTTTAGCAGCAAAAAAGATAATTGCCAAATATTGGAAACAAGACATAGATTTCTCCCTAGACCTACTAATATCACAGGTAAAATACCAAATAACAATGGAAGAAAGGGTCAGTTGGATTCTAGATTCAACAACGAAAATAAAGAAAATGTGGAAAGATATACTCACTGCTGTTACAAATGCTTCCGCAATATCCCTGAACGTTGAAGCTAGATACAATTATTGATCTCTCAAAACTCCATTAGTTTATTCTGCACTGGTTTAAGAAACATTGAGTGTGATTTATATGTTAAACAACAACTACTGACAAGATACATGTTAAATGTATTTTATGTATTTCTTTTTTTTCTGTTTTTGTTTTTATGTTTCCTGTTTGTTTCTGTTTAAAAAAAAAGAAGGGGGGGTATACCCCTTACCAATAAAAATTATCAAGAACAAAAGGTTGACTCAGGCTGTGCTGTTTGGGGACAAAGATGGTAAGTCCTATGTTTATGTATTTGGGTGCTGGTCAGGGTCTATGTTGGCAATGTGGATGCCAGGGCTGGCCTTTGGGGTGTGCAACCTGTAGTCTATGCCTGTAATTTAGGGGTATATATATATATATACCTTTAATGCTCAGTTTGTATGTGAATTCCAGTTGACACTCTGCTACAATGTAAAGTAGTGAATGTACAGCCTTTATGACAGTGTAAATTTACTGTCCCCTCAAAATAACTCAAACCTTCGCAACAAAAGTGAGTACACCTCTAAGTGGAAATGTCCAAATTGAGCCCAATTAGCCATTTCCCCTCCCCGCTGTCATGTGACTCGTCGTTAGTGTTACAAGGTCTCAGGTGCAAATGGGGAGCAGGAGTGTTAAATTTGGTGTTACCGCTCTCATACTCTCTTATACTGGTCAGTGGAAGTTCAACATGGCACCTCATGGCAAAGAACTCTCTGAGGATCTGAAAAAAAGAGTTGTTGCTCTACAGAAAGATGGCCTCGGTGAGTGCTGCCAGCATTGTTGCTGAGGTTGAAGGGGTGGGAGGGGGTCAGCCTCTCAGCGTTCAGACCATATGCCGCACACTGCGTGAAATTTGTCTGCATGGCTGTCATTCCGGAAGGAAGCCTCTTCTAAAGATGATGCACAAGAAAGCCCACAAACAGTTTTCTGAAGACAAGCAGACTAAGGACATGGATTACTGGAACCATGACCAAGAAAAACTTATTTGGTTCAGATGGTGTCAAGCGTGTGTGGCGGCAATCAGGTGAAGAGTACAAAGACAAGAGTGTCTTGCCTACAGTCAACCATGGTGGTGGGAGTGTCATGGTCTGGGCCTGCATGACTGCTGCTGGCACTGGGGAGCTACAGTTCATTGAGGGAACCATGAATGCCAACACTACCTTACTAAAGAAGCTGAAGGTAAAGGTGATGGACTGACCAAGCATATGTAACATAATAACATAGTTCATAAGGTTGAAAAAAGACCAAAGTCCATCAAGTTCAACCTATATACATATTGTGTCCCTACTGTGTTGATCCAGAGGAAGGCAAAAAACCCTTATGAAGCAGAGGCCAATTACCCCATACCAGGGGGAAAATTCCTTCCCGACTCCAAATATGGCAATCAGAATAAATCACTGGATCAACGTTCTGTCCCTATTAATCTAATATCCATAACTTGTAATATTATTGCTTTCAAGAAACACGTCCAGGCTCCTTTTAAACTCTTTTATTGAGTTTACCATTACCACTTCCTCTGGCAGAGAGTTCCATAGTCTCACCGCTCTTACTGTAAAGAACCCCCGTCTGTGCTGGTGTAGAAACCTTTTTTCCTCCAGCCGTAGAGGATGTCCCCTTGTTATAGATACAGTCCTAGGTATAAATAGGTCCTGGGAGTGATCTCTGTACTGTCCCCTTATATATTTATACATAGTTATTAAGTCCACTCCTAAGCCGTCTTTTTTCCAAACTAAATAACCCTAATTCTGATAATCTTTCTGGGTACTGTAGTCCTTCCATTCCCCTTATTACTCTGGTTGCCCGTCTTTGAACCCTCTCCAGCTCCACTATATCTTTCTTGTACACTGGTGCCCAGTACTGTACACGGTATTCCATGTGTGGTCTGACTAGCGACTTGTACAATGGTAGAATTATTTCCTTTTCGTGGGCATCTATGCCCCTTTTCATGCACCCCATGATTTTATTTGCCTTAGCAGCAGCTGCCTGACACTGGTCGTTACAGGTAAATTTACTGTTAACCAAGACTCCTAAATCCTTTTCCATGTCAGTCGTCTCCATTGTTTTCCCATTTAATACATTTTCCCAGCCTGGATTTTTCTTCCCCATGTGCATAACCTTACATTTATCTGTGTTGAAGCTCATCTGCCACATCCCAGCCCAAGCCTCCAACCTATGCAGATCCATTTGTAATCGTGCACTATTGTGTTAACCACGTTACAGAGCTTAGTATCATCTCCAAAGATTGATACTTTACTATACAATCCCTCTACAAGGTCATTAATAAATATATTAAAAAGAATAGGACCCAAAACTGACCCCTGTGGAACCCCACTAGTAACAGTCACCCACTCAGAGTATGTGCCATTAATAACCACCCTCTGTTTCCTATCACTGAGACAGTTACTTACCCACATACACACATTCTCCCCCAGGCCAAGCATTCTCATTTTATGTACCGGCCTTTTATGTGGCACCGTATCAAATGCTTTGGAAAAATCAAGATATACAACATCCAGCGATTCACCCCGATCCAGTCTTGAGCTCACCTCCTCATAAAAGCTGATCAGGTTAGTTTGACAGGACCGATCCCTTGTAAACCCATGCTGATATGGAGTCATACATTTATTTTCATTGAGATACTCCAAAATAGCATCTCTTAGGAAACCCTCAAACAGTTTACATACAACAGAAGTTAAACTAACAGGCCTATAATTCCCCGGGTCACTTTTTGTCCCCTTTTTGAATATTGGCACAACATTTGCTATGCGCCAGTCCTGGGGAACAGACCCTGTCACTATAGAGTCCTTGAATATTAGAAATAGGGGTCTGTATATTACATTACTTAGCTCCCTTAGAACGCGGGGGTGAATGCCATCTGGACCTGGTGATTTGTCTATTTTGATTTTTGTTAGGCGGCACTGCACTTCTTCCTGGGTTAGACAGGCGACATGTACTGGGGCATTTATCTCATCCTGCTGTATATTACCTGGCATTTCATTTTCCTCTGTGAATACAGCAGAGAAGAATATATTTAATAGATTAGCTTTTTCCTGATCCCCGTCTATAACTTCACCCTCATTACTTTTTAAGGGGCCAACGCTTTCATTTTTAACCTTTTTACTATTTATATACCGTATATTCCGGCGTATAAGACGACTGGGCGTATAAGACGACCCCCAACTTTTCCAGTTCAAATATAGAGTTTGGACTATACTCGCCGTATAAGACTACCCCTCTACCCAGCGTACAACAACCAGCCAATCACGGCAAGCGATGTACCTTACCGGTGATTGGCTGGTTGTTATACAGACATATACATACATACACTGCCCTTACACACACACACACATATATATATATATATATATATATATATATATATATATATATATATATATCTACACATACTAATATACACCTGTCAATACATACACATTTATACATTGCCCTCACCACACACCCCTGCCTTTACACACACACGTGTATATATATGTATATATATATATATATATATATATATATATACAGACACACATGTATATATACATACACACACATATGTGTATATATATATATACATACACACACACACACATATATATATATATATATATATACACCAGCTTACAAACACACAAACACACTGACCATCTCACACCAACATACATACACTGCACTCACACCCCTTTCTCCCCATCTCTTACCTTTCTCATCTTCCATCTTCTTTCTTCCATCCAGTCGTGGGAGCGCGAGGTCTGTCATGTCAGACCTCTGTTTACTGCTCCCTCATCACTACGCGCCGACAATTGATGCCATTGCCGGGACATGACGTCATCACCGCGCTCGGCATCAATAGCCGGCGCGTAGTGATTAGAGAGCAGGGAAGCCGAGGTCTGAAGTGCCAGACCTCGAGCTCCCTAATGTTGGTTTAGTTAGAGGGAGGTCGTGATCTCCCCAACCAGCCCTGCTGATCAGGGCTAGTTGGGGAGATCACGATCTTGCACCTACCTCGGCGTGGCCCTGAAGACCGGCCCAGGGGAGGCGGCTTCTCCACTCGCCCCTCCCCTAGAGATTTGTGGCTTCGTGGGACTCTCCGGCTGGGTAAGTATTCGGTACTCGGTTAGTACCCGGCGTATAAGACGACCCCCGACTTTTAAGAAGATTTTCTGGGGTTAAAAAGTCGTCTTATACGGTAGTTAAAGAACATTTTGGGGTTTGTTTTACTCTCTTTGGCAATGAGTTTTTCTGTCTCCACTTTTGCTGCTTTTATCTGATTTTTACATATTTTATTTTTTTCCCGATAGCTTTTTAGTGCTTCCTCACTGCCTTCCTGTTTTAGTAGCTTAAATGGCTTTTTTGCCATTTATTGCCCCCTTTACATTTTTATTTATCCACATTGGTTTTCTCTTGTTCCTGACTCTTTTATTCCCATACGGTATGTACTTTTCACAGTGAGAATTTAAGATATTTTTAAAAATCTCCCATTTAGTGTCTGTACTTTTGTTTTTGAGGACATTTTCCCAATTTACAGTGTTAAGGGCTTCTCTTAGTTGATCAAACTTTGCCTTCCTAAAGTTCATAGTTCTTGCGGCTCCTCTAAGAGTTCCCTTATTGAAGGACAAGTTATAATGTATTATATTGTGATCACTATTTCCTAGGTGCCCTCTGACCTGCACATTAGTTACTCTGTCAGGTCTGTTGGTTAATATTAAGTCCAGTAGAACGCCCCCTCTGGTCGGGTCCTGTACCATTTGGGACAGATAATTATCTTTATTTATAGTCAGAAACCGGTTTCCTTTATGAGATTCACAGGTCTCGGTTTCCCAGTTTATGTCGGGATAGTTAAAGTCCCCCATAATAACCACCTCATTGTGATTTGCTGCCTCCAGACCTAAAACCTATTTAGCATCTGTGGGGCATCCTCAAATGGAAGGTGGGGAGTGCAAGGTCTCTAACATCCACCAGCTCAGTGATGTTGTCATGGAGGAGTGAAAGAGGACTCCAGTGGCAACCTATGAAGCTCTGGTGAACTCCAAGCCCAAGAGGGTTAAGGCAGTGCTGGAACATAATGGTGGCCACACAAAATATTGACAATTGTGGGCATTAGGGGCGTACTCACTTTTGTTGCCAAAGTTTTAGACATTAATGGCTGCGTGTTGAGTAATTTTGGGGGGACAGCATATATATTTTACAATTGCCCCCCTACTTTGGTCTCTGTCTCGCTATGGGACCTGGAGACACCACTGATAACATCCTCCCCCATGGTGTTAATCATATGGTACCTCAACCTCCCTCCTCACCACAATCAACCCTCGCCTGCTTCAGTCCTCTCGTCCTCCCACCCCACCACTTTTCCCCTCAACTTCAGCCTAAAGAAACCTTTCATTGATCTCACATCCCCATCAAACTACCGTCCAGTTTCATTTCTCACTAAATGAATCTTTCTCTGCCACCATTCCTCATCTGCTGCTCCACTATGCCAATCACTTCATTGGCTCTCCATACCCTTCAGAATCAAATTTAAACTTCTGACGCTGACCCACAGAGCCCTTAACAACTCTGCACTCCCTACCTCCTCTACCCTTGTTTCCAAATACACCCCTAACCGCCCTCTTCATTCCTCTCATGACTAGTGGCTCTCTTCTACTGTCATTACCTCTTCCCTCTCCCGTATTTAGGATTTCACCTGTGCTGCACCCCTCCTGTGTAATTCCCTTCCCTGTTCCATCAGATTTTCTACCCCGTTCGCAAGTTTCAAAAGCTCTCTGAAATCCTTTTCAAGAAGCGTACAACTTTTCTTCCTAACACTCTCAGCCATCATTATAATCTAGCCATCTGAACGATCAACAACTTCGACAGATCATCAATTAACTCATCCCCATCCAAGCAGTCCTCTCCTATTATGTGCCCATCCACCAAATGTTGTAAGCTTGCAAGAGCAGGAACCTCCTCTCCTTTTGTACCAGTATGTTATTGCGTGTAACTTTAAATCATCCCACTGATTGTAACCACGCTTTGCTATCTGCTGGTGCTTTAAAAACAAATTAATTTTAGATTGATGAAGCAAGCACCGCCTCACAAAGCAATATCCAACTCACTGCTTATGAAGAGGATTTAAGTAAAGCTGTACTGCCACATAATCCAAAAAACAAAGTAACAAGTACCAGATGATATCAACCAGTGCGCTACTGAAGGTCCAAAACAGCCTGCATTAAAAAAAATATCCATAGAAAAAAATGGGAGCAGGCTTCAGGCAGGGCCGGACTGGCCCACCGGGATACCGGGAAAAGGCATATCATGGGCCAGAGTGGCATATAGGAGGGTATAAGGCAGCGGTGTCCAAGTTTTGTTCTGCAGTGGGCCACATCAGAAATGTATGTGTGCGTGGGGCACACTCATTTTTCACTGAGAGAAATTTGGCCTTTTAGCGTTATAATGCACAGGGTTAATTTGGCAAAATGCAGAAACAAAAAAAAATCCACCAAAAATAATCATCCGCGGGGGCCCTGCCTCTGTGTTGCTCAGCAGCGTCTCTTGCTCCGTCGAGGGGACACAGGAACCCAGCGGAGTCACCAGTGCGCGTCACTTCACGTGACTCTGCTCCGTTCCTGTTCTGCTGGGCAGGTCAAGAGAAATTCAAAAAGATTGCACGCAACCCAGATGCAGACAGCACCCCTAGTAAGAGAATGAATGTTTGTGAGGAATGAATATGCATGTGATAGCATGGATGTGTAGGTAGGGGGCAGGGCACAGGGAGGCTGTAGGTTATGTGCATGTATTGGCTGATTGTGCATGATAGGAGTCTCATTGCTATGTTAAATATATATATTTATATACTGGATCTCTCTGCTGCTTTCGATACTGTTGATCACCACCTTCTTCTAGACCCACTTGCTTCTATAGGCATTCGAGATACAGCTCTCTCCTGGATCTCCTCATATCTGTCTAACCGTTCCTTCTCTGTCAACTTCTCTGGCAAGACATCATCACCCCTTCCACTTTCAGTTGGTGTCCCCAAAGGTTCAGTCCTTGGCCCTCTGCTGTTCTCTCTTTATACTATCTCTCTTGGCAAACTAATCAACTCATTTGGCCTCCAGTATCATCTATTATTGGTCGCTCGTACAGACTTTTAGGCTCCTGGTGACGTAACTTGTCAGGCAGATGTCATTGGTCTCCCTGTTCTATCAGTTACATGTCCGTAAGAACGACCAATAAAGTCGCTTGTACGGACATTTAACTGATAGAACAGGGAGACCTGCGGGATCTGCCGGACAAGTTGCTTCATTAGGGTTTAACTTTTTAAAGTCTGTACGAGCGACTCTGTTGGTCGCTCGTACGGACTTTTAGGCTCCTGGTGCTGTAACTTGTCCTGCAGATCCTACTGGTCTCCCTGTTCTATCAGTTAAATGTCCGTACGAACGACCAATAAAGTCGCTTGTATGGACATTTAACTGATAGAACAGGGAGACCAGTGGGATCTGCCGGACAAGTTGCTTCATTAGGGTTTAACTTTTTAAAGTCTGTACGAGCGACTCTGTTGGTCGCTCGTACAGACTTTTAGGCTCCTGGTGCCATAACTTATTGCACCTTAAGGGGTTAAGGGGCCGTGCAAGCGACCCTTTAACCTATGGAAATCCATAGGTTCGCTGTCAGGGGTTACAAAGGCCGCGCGAGTGAGCATATTGGTCACCTGCAGGGTCTTCCTCTGCCATCAACCAATTGGTTGATGCCAGAGGAGGTCCCTGTAGGCGACCAATAGGCTCACTCGCACTGCCCTGTAACCCCTGACAGCGAACCTATCGATTTCCACTTCCGTGAACTGCCGCGATGATAAGGTAAGTTAGAAGGGGAAGGGACCGGGGAGATTAGTAGGCGAAGTCTTCGCCTACGTTTTACCGCCGCTGTCTTCTCTTCAGCGTGTCTTCGGAACGAACACGAAAACGCACTCTTCGTGTTCGTTTTCATGTTTGCCCGAAGACGAACGCACAAGTCTAGTTTCAATCATTCACATGCTTGAATACTGTATTTCCCAGGATGCAACATACTGTTTCCCGTGACAATTTCTTGTGACATCAAAATATGGGCATGTTAAAAAAAAAGTATCATGTATCATTTATGAACATAAGGGGTAAAACAGGATACATCAATCATTAAGGATCTGACTCATACAAGAGAGTTCAAGGAAAACAGACATTACGTATAAATAATAAACACAAGTTTTTCTACTAACGGCCAAGACCAAAATTGCCCTGCGAGAACAACACAGATGATATCAATCACAGAAATGTACGTGAAATGCTACACTGAATTGCAGAAATAGACAAGATATTTACACCGACCTATCCAAAATGAACTTTTGTCAATTATAGCTGCAATATGATATGATTCTGGGCAATAGTAGAATAAAGTGCAGAATTTATTCATGGGTATTCGGTCTGGATGTAAATAAGTTCAATATTTGCTGGAGAGTAAAAAAGAAGTCTCTCATGGCTCAGTCAAAGAAGAATAAATGTATTCTTTATAGGTGCTTTTAGCAATATGACATTGGTTGAATTGGTTCATGTGATGAAATGGTATTTAATTTTCCTATGTAATATGCTTTTGGATACCATTTTTGTGTTGTCAGAAATGATTGAATGATTGAAAAGCAGCTGGGTAAAGGCACATAGATCTTAGGGAATATTTATGTGCTTTTATTTTAATTAGCTTAAACTTGTACTTGTAAGCTTACATGTACAATATTAATACATCATTTATTAAACTACTACATATGTACATGCTTATTTACAAAAATTAATGGAAGCTGCAATTCCCCCTTCTCAATTTATTGCACCCACACAAACCATAGATTGTTTTATGTTTCGGGGAGTTTTTTTTTCTCTTTTGCCCTACTTCTCATTTATCTAAGGGCTTTAGGCCTTTACAGTGCTAAGTTCAACATTCTATGTATAGCCTGAGGTACTGTCACAAAGCTTATTTAAATTGATTCCAAAGTCCTTGGATGGGATATTCAGCTTGAAAATAATATGGTAACAAATTTGTTGCAAGTCTGTCATACTGAGAACTGTTGCCAGTTGCGATGGGAGCTGTTTTTCTATGACTCTTTAGTGCTCATGCAGCTCCTTGGTGTTCTTTCTTATCTTTCTTGCGGTTGCTTTTTAAAATAGGGGTTACACAAATGAGATCTTTGTTCAGTATGATCATATATTTTTTTTATTATCCCCACTAACATGGTCAAGGTCTAGAATACTTTTAATTCAGCCACATCAGTAGGATACCATGACTGACTTTTGACCACTGTGAAATTAGGATTGGCTACCAAAAACTGCCCAGCATGTAAATTTGTATGGGAGCCAGGAGCAGACTGACCCATCGGGCACTCTGGCATGGACCGAGGACACGGGAGGGTCAGAGAACTGCGATGGGTCAGGAGTTGAAACACCATCTTTTATTTTTTTGGAGGAGAGGGGCGCCGAGTGGTTGCTAATGAAGTTTTCAGCAACCGCTCGGGGCCCCTCAGTCTCCTCCGCTAGGCTTCTAGCACGGTTGCAGTGTCGGCATGTCAGGGGGTAGATAGTGAGAAAAGTGGGAGAGGGGATAGATGAGAAAGAGGGTAGTAAGAATATTAAAATAAATACTTCTCATTTATCTAAGAGTGAGAATGATTGAGAGAATGAATGAATTAGTGTGTGGATGAATTGTGCGAATGAGTGAGAGAATGAAATAATTAATGGGTGGATGAATTGTGTGAATGAGTGAGAGAATGAATGAATTAATGTGTGGGTGATTTGTCTGAATGAGTGAGAGAATGAATGAATTAATGTGTGGATGAATTGTCTGAATGAGTAAGAGTATGAATTAATGTGTGGATGAATTGTCTAAATGAGTGAGTATGAATTAATGAATTTGTGGATGAATTTTCTGAATGAGGGAGAGAATTAATGAATGTGTGTGCTTTAATGAATATGTGTAAATGAGTTGTGTGAATGAGAGAGAATAAATGATTATGTAAATTAATTATGTGAATGGAAGTGTGAATTGATGAGTGACTATAAAAGTGTTTGTGTGTATCATAGATGTATAATTGATTTGTGGAAAGGCAAAGATGGCACAAGCAGGGTGTTTGAGCCTTAGGGACCAAGATGGCACATGCAGGGTGTTCATGGGACAAAGGACAGGCTGTTTGGGGACAAAGTTGATTCATGCTGGGCTGTTTGGGGACAAAGATAGCAAGTCCTAGGTGTGTTATATGGGTGCTGGTCAGGTTCTATGTGGGTAGTGTGGTAGCTTTGGATTGTACAACCTGTGATCTATGCCTGTAATTTAGGGTTTTTTTTCTATACCTTTAATGCTGAGCTTTTATGTGAATTCCAATTGATCTATACCTGCAAAGCTGGGTTTGTGTGTTTATCTGTTGATCCACATCTGCTATGCTTCCATATATTATTTATGTATACCTGCAAATACAGGGTTTGTATGTCTTATTCAGTTGATCAATACCTGCAATGCTGTTTCCATGTGTTTATTTGATCTATACCCTAAGGGCTGAGTTTATATGTGATTTCCAGTTGATCTATACCTGCAATGCAATTCCAAAATAATGCCCCAGTGGGGACAAGGGTAAGTTACAACTAAGAACAAACGAATCCCGTTCACCGGGATCAAAAATATCCTTATTATAACCCCACCCTAAAACATAACTTTTATTAATATGTTTGTTAAAAGGTATAACCAAAAAAAGATTTTTAAAAACACCAGTGTCACCAGTCATACCATGAAAGGTATACGTCACTGTAACATGAGAGCATATGCCCACAGTTGTATAACACTAATAATATCAGATAATTTATACTGTCGATGGCTGCAGTCCTAACAACAGAAATAATTGAATTAGCCCCCCTGACATGTTTCGCTCCTCAGAGCTTCATCAGAGGTCTGGGCTAATGGCTTCCAAAATGGAGACTGTTTGGCCTTATATCTCCTTTGTTAATGATATCACGGATTAAGGGAGGGAACAATCATATCCAATGGTTACCGATATATTAGATGTGTTGCCAAACCCAGCCAATTGCTTTAAAGGTAACTAAGCATGACATCACCCACATAGTCCAATAGAATTCCATATACATGATGGGCAGTGGTTCTCTCCAGTTCCCAAAGGTGAGCAGTCAAAGAAATTGACTGACAGTTATTCTCACCAATCATTGATGTTCCTTTCCGCTCAGAACCACTCCTATTACTAGATCTCCTGTGGGCATATGCCCTCATGTTACAGTGACGTATACCTTTCATGGTAGGACTGGTGACACTGGTGTTTTTAAAAGTCTTTTTTTGGTTATACCTTTTAACAAACATATTAATAAAAGTTATGTTTTAGGGTGGGGTTATAATAAGGATATTTTTGATCCCGGGAACGGGATTGGTTTGTTTTTATACCTGCAATGCTGGGCTTGTGTGTTCTGTTGATCCATACCTGCAATGCTATGTTTCCATACATTATTTATGTATACCTGCAAATATAAGGTTTGTATGTCTTATTTAGTTGATCTATACATGCAAGTGCTGTTCAATATGAAATCTATCGGCAGCAAGGGCTAATAGTAATATATATCGGCAGCAGGAGCTAATATTAGTATTTATCGGCAGCAGGGGCTAATATTAAAGAAAATGCCAGTTCAGCTGTTTATTTGAAATCATATTTCAATCATAGTCTTTACTTCAAAGAGATAAGTACCGTTTTTGCTCGATTATAAGACAACGTTTTTTCCAGAAAAAAATGCAAATGCTCTGAAAAATAACCATTGTCTTATAATCAAGGTCGTCTTATAATCAGACCTCAAATATCAGGGAGGCAGAGTGGCAAATAGGGGGTTAAAAGGAATATCAGGGAGGCAGAGTGGAATATAGGGGGTTAAAAAGAATATCAGGGAGGCAGAGTAGCATATAGGGGGTTAAAAGGAATATCAGGGAGGCAGAGTGGCATATAGGGGATATATAAGTCATATCTGGTGGCAGAGTGGCATATAGGGGTATAAGGCATTTCCGGGGGGCAGAGTGGCATATAAGGGGGGTATAAGGCATATCTGGCGGGCAGATGTGCATAACTGGGGGCAGGTTGTCAAATAAAAAGAAATTAAAAAAAAAATTAAAAAATAGTTTACATGTGAATAAATATTTACTAGTAAAACATTTTTCTTATAGGGTAGTCTTATATTCAGGCTCTTTTTTTCCTAAATTAATATTCACATTTTGGGGGGTATGAGCAAATGCGGTACATAATATGTAGTTAGAAATGCATGTCTAACGCTTTTCATGTGACGACAGGTTCCACTCAGAACAAGCCTCGCCATGGTCGACCAAAGAAGTTGAGTGCACGTGCTCAGCGTCATATCCAGAGGTTGTCATTGCTGCAGGGGTTGAAGGGGTGGGGGGTCACACTGCATCAAACTGGTCTGCATGGCTGTCATCCCAGAAGGAAGCCTCTTCTAAAGATGATGATCAAGAAAGCCTGCAAACAGTATGCTGACTAAGGACATGGATTACTGGAACCATGTCCTGTGGTCTGATGAAAA
Organism: Spea bombifrons; assembly: GCF_027358695.1. Taxonomy (NCBI): domain Eukaryota; kingdom Metazoa; phylum Chordata; class Amphibia; order Anura; family Pelobatidae; genus Spea; species Spea bombifrons. The sequence continues at coordinate 46,487,693 of NC_071091.1, forward strand.
CTTATTTGGTTCAGATGGTGTCAAGCGTGTGTGGCGGCAACCAGGTGAGGAGTACAAAGACAAGTGTGTCTTGCCTACAGTCAAGCATGGTGGTGGGAGTGTCATGGTCTGGGCCTGCATGAGTGCTGATGGCACTGGGGAGCTACAGTTCATTGAGGGAACCATATGTGCCAACATGTACTGTGATGTACTTAAGCAGAGCATGATCCCCTCCCTTCGGAGACTGGGCCGCAGGGCAGTATTCCAACATAACGACCCCAAACATACCTCCAAGACGACTGCTGCCTTGCTAAAGAAGCTGTGGGTAAAGGTGATGGACTGGCCAAGCATGTCTCCAGACCTAAACCCTATAGAGCATCTGTGGGGCATCCTCAAACGGAAGGTGGGGGAGTGCAAGGTCTCTAACATCCACCAGCTCCATGATGTGGCCATGGAGGAGTGGAAAACGACTCCAGTGGCAACCTGTGAAGCTCTGGTGATGTAACGTTTGTAACATGAACTTCAGATGACGAATCCAGTATGCAGTAATAGCAACAAATAGGAACAGATAGGTATACTATCCAATAGAATGGTCAATCAAGCCGGGCCAAGAATGGAGAATTCACCGTAGTCAAGAACAGGCAAATATCAGCAACAGAGTAGAATAGAATGTTCAAACAAGCCGGGTCAGGAACGGAGAATTCAGTGTAGTTAGGAACAATCAAAGTCAGCAACAAGTAGTGTAAGATAACTACTACAGGAGTAGCAGCTCATCCAGTACAACAACCAAGCACTGAATGAGAGTCAGTGCTCAGTTTTTAAACTTGCCACGCTCCCAAGCCCCACCACCAGCCAATGACGTAGTGCTGTGCGTGTCATGTCTTCTCCACGGAGGTTTGGAGTAAAAAGGGGGCGTGGTGCACGCGCGTATCGTCCACCCTTTGGAGAGGAGGCACCAGGGGAAGTATACCACGAGTACCCGCTGGATGCGGGCACTCCGAAGCACAGCACCGAGAAGGACCGAGACTGGGCAACGGAGAAGGTAGAGGGGTGAACTCACTTTTGTGAGATACTGAAAATACTCAAATTTGGCGCCAAATGGGAGATTGATAAAGCCCACCAACAAAATGGCGGCACCCATAAAAGATACCAAAAACTTGGCAAACGCACAATACGTCACTTCTGGTTTCCTTTCTTTAGTCGAGAAGTTCTGATCTTGAAAGGAAGTGCAGAGTGGGAATGAGTAACAGGTAGGTGTATAACAGGCTGCCCTTTAAGTAGCATTTTGAGGGAGAAGTTTGGGGCTCCCTTCATAAGTCTTGCAGGAGGGGCCCTGGCATTTTTTTTTACAATTAATGGAGTGCACAATGAATAAGTACGGTTACATTCTATAAAATATGATATATAATTAATATATAGACTATAGCTTGTTGCACAAGTGTATAACCATTACTCAGGCGTTTCTGATGAAAAATCAACTATTTTAATATACCTTTGGTGTAAACATGAATGCCAGTCCATTTATTGCTCCATGGAGTGTGAGACCTCTAACCAAGTATATAAGAAGAACAAGGTATGGTAATGAAGCTGTTACATAGACCACCTGTGAAGAAAATACTGCATTAGTTAAACTAGAAAATTGTCTTTACATCATATTTCCATTACTGCAACTTACGCCTCTCCTTAAACTCATAAACTTTTAAGTACACTTTGCGTTTTCTTGAGTTTACATTCTACAACCAGAACACATTTTTTATATTGCAATATCACTTATTTGTATTTACTAGCATGCTCACAGGCAGGGAATACAGCAACTACAACCTGAAGGAAAGAGAGATCAACCTTAGATCATCATTTGTGCCATTGTCAGATAAACCAGATAAACTTTACAGTAATCATTAAAAAAAAGTGTTGCAGATAATAGAATTCTTACCTGGGAATTCCCTTTCCTTGTCCATTTTCAGGTGACACTAAGGAGAAATAGTCTCCGCCCCTCAGGAATGGCAGGGCACCTCCCCAAATCCCCAGTTAGTTAAAAAGACTTGCCCAGAACAAACATGTAATAAACAACAAACGTGGGTAGGGAAAAATAATGTGCCACCTGGAAATGGTGGCGCGGCACTAAGGTAAGGAGAATTAGCAAGAAAGGGATGGGGGCACTGCTTGTTGAAGGACCCTGTGGCCAAACTTGGCCTCTTCAGCAGCCATGAGGTCGAGATGGTGATGCTTAGAGGATGTGTCGAAGTTAGTCCCGGTGGCCGCTTTACAAATGACTGAAGGGTCTAGACATGCAAGTTCGGCCCAGGAGGTTGAAACTGATCTTGTCGAGTGAGCTCTCAATTCGAAGAAGCTTATGGGAGGACTCTGGTTGAATTCAATCAGGTAACCCTGACGGATAATACGTAAAGTCTATGGGTCTGATGAAATCTGAGACCATTACTGGGAGAACTTGGAGAGGCGTCCTCCTACTTGGTTTGACATGCAGTCAGAACTTCTTTGGCTTGTCATCCCTTTCCCTTCCTCTGGCTCTTTGAAATCTACCTCTGTATATACTGTCCCAAAAGGACTGAGGGTCAACCTTCCTTGTAACATATGATGCTCTATTTCCAAATTGAATAGAAATCTCTAAAATAATTTGCAGGTCGTCTTTCCCTGTAACCCCCACCTCCCCAGAATATACTACGGTAGACAAGAATTGGCTACCTCAGAGGAGATAATCCCTTTCGGCCTCCAGAATCTGGAGGGGGGTTACAGGGAAAGAATGTATATCAAATGACCTGCAAATTATTTTAGCGATTTTTGTTCAATTTGCTCAGAGAATGTGTATTGTAAAATATCATGGAAAACAATACAAAAAGGTGTAAGGTATTCTCTTTAATTTTAAATAACTTTTGTGTAGCTGTACTGTAGCTACATTTCTCAGAGTGATTAAATGGAAAATTTGGGAAAATCATATTGTGATATCCACGACTATTAAGCTGATATCAATTATGCAAAACAGAGGTTGGGGTTAAAGATGGTCTTAGATGCTGATAATTTGATTTAAACAAAGTATAACAGATACATATCCACAAACACTTAAGCCAAACATAGCACTTACTTTTCCAGTTGATTCAGGACCTCTCAAAATGCAAAGGTATACAGCAAACCATGCTAAAATTAAGCAGACCACCTGCTCCCATTGGATTGTCCCACTCTCTGAAATAGATGATGATATATTTATGGTTCCCCTGTACCAGAAATATTGAGTAGGAGAGGACTTTTCACACTCTTCAATATAAGCAGTCATGTTGCTGTTCAAGGGGCAGGTGGACCATGGCAAAGGATCCTAAGAAAATATAAGAAAATATATGACGAAATCAAAATATATAAACAAATTCTATGGTGGAGCACTGGAAGGTCGTGTCACGCCCGCAATCCGTCATAGAAGCCCCGGCAGAAGTGCCCGCAGCAGTGCAGGTTGTCTCCGTGCAGACCCGCACCCGCTGCCAGAGAGGAGGATCCAGGCTCCCTGCAGAGCTGCGGGGGATCTGGATCTCAGTCTTGTAGTCTGACCTCTATTTGAGGTCTGATTATAAAACGACCTTGAATATAAGACGAGGGGTATTTTTCAGAGCAAATACGGTAATTTCAAAATAGAAGCCAAACACATTACTAACATGTATCAATCTGTTTTGCAACAAAGCAGATTGATACATTGGTAAAAGGGGTTTTTACCTGGAGTTATGAGCTGCCATAGCACATGCAGAAGAGAGAAATGCCCAGAATATTTCTATTCAATTTTTACAGATGAAAATTAAGGAAAGTGACCTCAGTTAGGAAAAAATACTAATGAGTCATTTGATACATATGAGTTTATTGAGGAGGACGTTCTACTTCGGCTGTCTAAGGTAAAGACAAATAAGTTGATGGGGCCAGACAGGATACATCCCAAGTTATTAAAAGAGCTTGGTGGTGTAGTAGCAACACTATTAACATATTTATTTAAAGAATCATTGTTAATGGGAGTAGTCCCAATAGATTGGAAATTAGTGAATGTTGTGCCCATTGAGAAGAGAGGAAGTAGGGAGGAGTTGGGCCAGTACTACAGGCCAGTAAGTCTTACATCAGTAGTGGGGAAATTATTGAAAACTCGAATAAAAGATAGGATTGTTGAACATCTAATGTCACATGGGTTTCAAGATAAAAAAAAGTTATTGCTGCTAAAGGTGGTTCTACAAGCTGTTGAATCATAAGGTGTACTTAGTTTTTCACACATGGTTTCTCCATTTTGGCTTTATTTTTGTTAAATAAATCATGTACATGGTGTATTTACCTGGTTTTTAAACCTGCTAAGGGACAGATGATTGTTATTATGCCCTGATATGTAAAACCACAGAATTTAACCCCTTAAGGACAATGGGCAGCCCCTAAACCCATTGAAAACAATGCATTTTGAGCCTGTACATGTATGGGCTTTGTCGTTAAGGGGTTAAAGAAGGTGTACATTCTTTTTCACAAAACTTTCTCTTCCAAAACAATGCTTTCCACAACTTTCCAAGTAAAACTTGCATGTTTTACTGCATACATGAGACTTCTGTTACAGAGGAGAGATTCACAAAGGCTTCCTCTGCAGAGCATAGAATGCTGTTGATTGGTCGTATAACCAATGATGTGCTACCATGGCAACTACTGCAAAATATTGTAAATCAGCTTGTCAGGATGAAGGAAAATGTCTGATTCTTGCTAACATGAGTCACAGAACAGTTGCCCACTTACTGTCAAGCCCTCAACAAAAAATAACAACATTATTTTTTGACCCCTTAACGACCAATGACACGCCAGGCACGTTGCGGAAAAACAGTCACTTAACGGCCAATGTCGTGCCTGGCACGTCATGGCATTACACAAGCTTAGAAACAATGTTTCTAAGGAGTCGATGCCCTTTTTAAAAGAGTTTAGGAGGCGATCAATTATTGTCTTCTAAGCTTCAATGGTGTCGCGGAAATGTCTCTATAGCGAGGCATTCAGCGAAACCAAAAACCGACCCCATGATGCACTGTGGCCGCCCAGCTTTCTTTTTTTTTTTTGAACTTAAAATTTTTATTGTAAAAACAGCGCAGAACAGCACACAAATATACAATGTCACAGCAAAGTGGGCATGAATAACATCACAACCAGACAATAGACAACAGTGGAAATACATAATTGGTCAAAATAGATGAAGCACAGCGACATCCATTAGAGAGGAAAGAACCATCAATCCACTGAATAGAAAATAGCCCTGAGAGCCTAGCACCGTAGTAAAACTGCACAATGGCAGAAATCTCAAAAGGTGAAAGGCGCCATTGAAAATAATACATTACAGAAATAAACACAAAAAAAAAAGACAACAAGAAAACAAGTTTGGATCAGGACAGGAAATCATATCAGGAGCAACCAGGGCGCTGGCAGGGCGCATGAAGTAAGGACCCCATCAAACAATATATCACAATGAGAAAAACTAGAAAATGAAACAAAAATAAGAGAGAGACCGAACTCGACCAATCTAGACCTCCCAACTCATCAGACGTGCCACAAGGGCGAGAGCTGGATTTGGGACCAGGGAGCCCAAATTTTATCATACAGAGGGAGCAGCTGCTCATTCTGAAAAGAAAGCTTTTCAAAAACATGTGTGCGGTCGAGATGGAGGAGAATGTCAGGGAGGCGAGGGACCAAGGGCGATTTCCAATTACGAGCAATCAATAGCTTCATAGATAAAAAAAAAAATGAATAACCAGTTTCCGGGTGGCCGAGGGGAAATCATCCGGGAACATGTGGAGGAGAGCCAATTGCGGAGTACAGGGGAGAGGAATACCTAATTCAGACTCTAATAAATGGAATAACTTCTCCCATACAGCAAATATCGGAGGGCACAACCACCACACATGTACCACCGAACCAACCTCCATACAGCCCTTCCAGCACATAGGGGAGCAAGAAGGAAACATATGAGCTAAGCGTTGTGGGGTGAGATACCATCTGCAGACCAATTTCTTTTGTAGTTCAATATGATTAAGGCAATGCGAGACCCCTCTCTTTGCTTCCTCCGAGGAAAGCCACGTCTCAAGCTCAAAGGGGGTGTGTAAATCTCTTTTCCACGCCAACATGTGAGGGAGCTTGTTCTCCCAATGGTACTGCAGGAGAGAAGTATAACAGAAGGAGATCATCCCCGTAAAAGAGGCAGGTTTACAACACGCATGTACTATAGGGTCGTCAGAGAAAGTGTTAATCGTAAATAAGGAGGAGTGTGACTGTAACAAATGGGTTAAGTAACCCTAATGTCGGAGAACGAGCGCAGAGTCCCTTTATCAAACAGATCCCCCACGCGCAGAGGAAACCTACCCCCCCAGCCCAGCAAGCGGAGATTGGGAACAAGAAGTTCCAAGGAACTAAGCGGAGTGGCTCTAGTAATATGAAGCAAAGAAGGCCTACGTTTAGCCACTTCACCCCATATCTGAAACGCACACAGTGTGGTGGGAGGGAGAGGAGACAACTTGGGCCTGAGACGAGGTGGGAGCCATAACAATTGGGAGACCGAGTACGGTAGAATCTGAAGATTCTCCTGTCTAACCCATTGAGGAAGATTGCCTTGATAATGAAATAAAAGCGTTTGAGAAAGGATGGTGGCACGGTAATAAGCAAGAATATCCGGGGCCCCTAAGCCACCCTTGAACCTGGGAGAATAAAAGGCACTCCTGGAGATGCGTGACCTACCCCTAACATGAATAAAATCAGTGAGTGTTCTCTGCATGTGTAACAAAAAGGAACGGGGAATACTGGTCGGGACTGCCCTAAAGGTGTACAACAACCGCGGCAAAATCACCATCTTGACAGAGGAGATGCGGCCCAGCCAAGAGAGATCAAAGGAGCGCCAACGATGAATATCAGTGAGAATTTGCTTCCAAAGGGAACGAACATTGAAATCATGCAATTTAGAGATGTTACGAGGCAACTTAATACCGAGATAGGAAAGGTAATCCTTCCTCCAGTCAAAAGCATAAGAGGCACGGAGCGAACTGGACAGCTGATCAGGTAAGTTAAGTGACATTGCTTGAGTTTTGTGCACATTGATCTTATGGTAAGAAATCGCAGCATATTGCTGGAAATGGTGGAGTAGTGACGGCAGCGAAGCGGAAGGAGAAGTAATAGAAGCCAAAATATCATCAGCAAACAACCCCAGCGTAACGTCTGCCCCGAGTTTAGAAGGAAAACCCTTAATCCTAGGATCGGAGCGAATGTGTTGAGCCAGGGGTTCCAAGGCCAGCGTATACAATAGCAGGGAGAGCGGACAGCCCTGGCGCGTCCCATTAGAAATCATAAAAGGAGAAGAAAGGAAGCCCGAATAGGATACCGAAGCCAAGGGAGAAGAGTAGAGAGCCATTATCGAACGGATCAAGGGAGGTGAAAAAGCAAATTTGGAAAGTACCGAAGATAAAAATTGCCAATGAAGGCGGTCGAAAGCCTTTTCCGTGTCAAAGGATAGCAGGACACCCGGGATCTTAGCAGTGGAAGCCTGCCACAATACATTGATCAATGTGTTATCGTTCGCTTGCCTTTGGCGCACGAAACCGACTTGGTCGGAGTGCAGTAGGGAAGGGAGTAACGGGGAAAGTCTATTCGCGATAAGTTTTGCGTAAAGTTTGACATCATTATTTAACAGTGAAATGGGGCGAAAATTTTCACAGCTATCCATAGATTTACCGGGTTTAGGGATCGTGACAATATGGGCGTATAAGTTTTCAGAGGGAATATGGCCCTTGGTCATAAAAGACTGAAACAAAGAAAGAAGGTGGGGACCCAAAACCGGAAAAAGGGTCTTATAGTAAAAGCACGTTAAACCATCAGGCCCTGGAGCCGAATTTTTCTTCAGCATGCGGACTGTGGATTGGAGTTCATCTAAGGTCAGGGGGGCCTCTAGTTGTGAAACCATCTCCTTCGTAAGGGTAGGCAAAGACACGGAGTCAAGGTACGTATTAATAGAGGAGAGAGTGGGTTGAGGCGTAGAAGCATCATCCCGTAAGTTATACAAGGAAGAGTAGAAAGAGGCAAACCTATCCGCTATATGAGACGGGTTTTTAAGCGGGAGTCCCTGTGGCGACAAGACAAATTGAGGACGCGCCAGGGCCATCGAATGTCTGAGCTTATTAGCCAACATAGAGTCGGCTTTATTACCCTTAGAGTAAAAGCGCTGACGCACACGCAGCAGCATGCGAGACGTGTATTCGGCCTGAATCGTGGACAGTTTAAGCTTTATAGCAGCAATGTCAGCAATCAATTGATCAGAGGGGTTTTGTTTATTCAGGGATTCTAAATCATAAAGCTGTAAAAGTAAGGAGTCCTTATCATCCGCCATGGCCCGTTGCTTCTTCAAATGAGAAGCAATACTAATAAACCGACCACGAATGACCGCTTTGTGGGCATTCCACAATGTCCCTATGGAGGTTTGGGATTGGATTGGTTTTCAGCAAAATACAGGCCCAAATGAGAATGTATCTGAGATTGGACCTCCATATCAGAAATAAGGGAATTATTCAGGCGCCAAGACCCCTTGCCAACAAAAGAATGATCTACCCTAAGCGAGAGAAACACTGGCGCATGATCCGACCAATTTATAACACCAATAGAGCAGTCCCAAACCAGTTGGAGTGTATGTTTGTCAACCAAAATATGATCAATTCTAGTGTAAGACTTATGCACTGCCGAAAAAAAAGAATAGTCCCTGTCAGTGGGGTGACGTAAGCGCCATGTATCATAAAGCTGAAAGGTGTGAAAGGACTTAGTAAGAGAAGTAGCCAACGACTTCACTTGTTTACCATAACCGCCCCTAAAAGTAGTGGAAGTGTCTAATGTAGGGTCCAGAAGAGCGTTTAGGTCACCACCCAGAACCAGACGGCCTTTTTTCAGGCAATCAATCTTAGACAAAAGCTTAGTCACAAAGTGCAGTTGCGACGTGTTAGGTGTGTAAAAGGAGACTAGAGTGTATTCGTGTGAGTTGATAATGCAATTAAGAATCAGAAATCTCCCCTGGGGGTCAGCCGTCTTCCTAAGTAGTTGAAACGATAGGTGTCTTGACAAAAAAATAGAAACACCCGCTGTACAACTCTTGGCCATCGAATGAAAATGCCACGGGAAATCTTTGGGAAAGTATGGTGGGGGCTTGGATTGCTTAAAGTGCGTTTCTTGGAGACATAAAATGTGTGCATGAGCTTTTTTGGCCTCCGAGTATAACATCCGCCGTTTGTGAGGCGTGTTGAGCCCATTAACATTAAGGGACATTACATTAATAGCCGCCATCAGGAGAATATGGAAGGAGCACTAGAGGCTGCACACAGGGTGACAAAAGAAAAAGGGCCAAGACACAAAAAGAAAACAAAATGACGCAGACCCCCAGGGAAGACCGCCGAATAGCAACAAGAGAAAAAGATCGCGCCCGGTCTCTGTACATAACTCTGTACATAACGGTATTACCGAGAAACAACATAAGATACACAAAGAAATCAGGAAGCCTGAGAAAAATATGCATGCGAATACATTCCATCGGTCAGAAGGGTCACAATGCGCAAAAAGATATGACAAAAGGTAGGTATAATATGCGTCCGATAGCTGATCCAAAACAAAACAAAAATAATATGTAAACAAAAACAGAACAAACGGAAACATGTTCCGAAAATCACGACCTAGGGAGCAGGAGGCCGCCCAAGGGGGGAGGCAGATAGAGAACCCTGTGTACCGAAAACAGGGCTCCCAAGAGAGGAGAGGAGCTCGAACGTGGGAGCTAGTGTGAGAGCGTGCAAGAGGAGACCTCCGGCACTAATACCACAAAAACTATGAAAGGAAATCATATATAAACAAACCATGGTGCATGTATATGAGAGAAAGAAAAAGGAAAGAAAGAAAAAAAAAAGGAAAGAAGAAGAAAAAAAAAAAAAAGGGGGGGGGGGAAGGGCAACAAAAGAAATGGGGCCAATGTATACCAGAGGAAGGCTGAAAATAGAAGTAACCAAATAGAATGTTATATGGACAATAATGTGGTGTAAAAAAAAAGGCCGGCATAGGCAAAAACAAAAAGAATAAACAAAAAAACGAAAAACTGCTCGGGACCTCGAAGAATATGCAGATGGCTCGCTCAACAGGACAATGTGTAGAGTGTAGTGTAAAAAAGAAAGAAAACATGTAGGCAACAAAGGAAATAAAAAACGCTAGCAATGTCTACAGCATCTCACATATAAGCCGGCAGCAACGTAAATGAGTCCCGTGGAGCAGAGACACCATCTGGAGACGCCGCTGGTCAGCCGCAGGACACGAACACATCCCACATCGGAAAGTCACAGAGACAGGCGAAGCGGGGGAGCCGAAAAACAAACCCCCAAATGTTCGGTCTTCATCTGTCGGCGTCCTCCGCGAATGAAGCGATGAGGCCACTCTCAGCCCGGCAAACTCGCCCACTACCGTAGAGCGGTGGGCAGTGGTAGAGGCAGCAAAAAGAAGGCCCGGGGAGCGAGGGCGACATCTACCGGCAGATCCAAACAGTCGAGGAGGCTCAGCCGAAACAATCCCGGCAAACATCGAAAGAGGGGTCCCAGCATGTCACAAACATAAAAAAAAAAAAAAATCCAGCAACCCGGCAAACCTTAGGGAGCGGAGCGCGCAGTGGACACCGTAGACCATTCCCGTGCCAATCGCTTAGGTGAGGAGGCTGTAGAGCGAGAAGGCGGTGGAACCGAGGGAAGGTTTTGTGGTTGTACATCAAAGCCCCAATTCGCCAATAAGGCCATACCGTCCTTGGGAGACCGAATCGAGTGAGTCATACCGTCCCGAGAAATCAGGAGGCGAGTAGGGAAACCCCACTTGTATGAGATTTTGTGGAAGCGTAGTGTAGCTGTGATCGCAGACAGGGATTTTCTGTGCTGCAGTGTAAATTGTGAGAGGTCATTAAAAAGTTGCAAATGGCGATACCGCTCAGGAATGTCCGTGTTGAGTCTCACCTTGGACATGAACTGTTCCTTGAGCTCGTAGTAGTGTATCCTCAGTATAACATCACGAGGAGGGGAACCCTTCAATGATTTAGGGCGCGGCAGGCGATGTATACGGTCAATATGTATGTCAGCCGTGTCGGGAAGATCCAGCACCTCACGCATGAAGGAGGAAACATAGGCCCGTAGGTCGCCCGGCAATACATCCTCAGAAATCCCACGAATGCGAACATTGTTACGGCGTGACCTGTCCTCCAAATCACTCAGTTTCAGGCGTAGGGAGTCGACTTCAGCCTGGAGAGAATCGCACACATCCACTACCGTATTATGGGCGGCGGAGAAGTCCTCCATTTTGTTTTCTAGGTGGCTTGTTCTGTCTCCCAAGTCCTGCAGGTCCCTCTGAACAGCAGAGAAGGTTTCCTCAATGTCATGACGAAACTTGTGTCTCATCTCCTCCAACAGCAGTTTCATGGATGTAATGGTAACCGCTTGATTTTCAGAATCGTCCGTGGAAGGAGTCGGCGAGGCCGGTTGGAGAGCAGGGTCTGGAAGCAACGTGGGATCATCTTCCTCCCCCCCTCCACGCGCCGACTGCAAAGCGCGGGAAGCCGCCTTTCTCTTCGGCTTAGGCTCAAAAAAGCCAGGTAAGTTTTGGGCAGACGATCGATTCGAAGACGATCGAAGCAAAAAAAACGCAACCAGGTGCCAAAAATGTAGTATATACTGCAAATATAGAACAAAATCCGGAGGAGCTCCACCAACTTGCGTCCTACTGCTTAGCCATCCAAGCCACGCCCCACCGCCCAGCTTTCTAATCACAATGTTATAACGATGAAGTAACACTTAGGACAAGAGGGCAGTATGACCAGATATTAAAGTTCCAAGTTGAAAAATATGAACTTCCCAAATGTGGCATTTTACCTAAGAAACAACCCAGCAAACCCATGTATGGATGCTATCACTGTACTCGGGAGATTTTGCTGAACACATATTGGGATGGTGTGTGACAGTGGCATATACCAGGAGCTGTAAATTCACACCTGAAGTACAATTTGTGTGATAAAAACACAAAATAAATTACTACTGCAAAGTTTGACAAAGGGTGGTAGTTTTTATTATGAAATTTGCATGTGACTTAATATTTACTAGTAAAACTTTTTTACTATAGGGTAGTCTTATATTCAGGCTTTCTTTTTTTTTCCTAAATGAATATTCAGATTTTGAGGGGTCATCTTATAATAGAGCAAATACGATATATATGTATATAGATATATTTTCAAACCTTTCACATTTTGGGGAAACTAAGTCGCATAGTAATAGATGCAAACATCCTGTGTTAATTTGCATATGTCACGGCATTGTATTGCAATTTAGAACCTCAAAGTAAAAGCAGACATTTCAAAGTGGGTTTTATGCCATCAGTACATGCCATAGTGTGTTGAATTTTAATGTGGCATTTGTTCCGTAAATTGTGCAGAGAGAACCAAAAAACTGATTAGCACAAAGAGAGATGGCAGACTGTCCAAATAAGAAAAAGAAGCACTTCACCCCAGACTACATAAAAAGTGTAAAAAAAACCCGACATTCTAGCTCGCTGCACTGTTTGCATCAGTGATTTCTTAATTCCCCATGGTGGGTTAAATGACCTAGTGAGATTAATAGGTGTGCATAAATCTATTACAGTCTCACATTATTTTAATTATATATATATATATATATATATATATATATATATATATATATATATATATATATATATATATATATATTAAGGAGCTACTGTATTGTATGTAGGTGGTGAGGCCAAACTCCCTGTAGACATGTGTAAAGTAGTTATTGAATAAAAACAATACTCCATAGGTTGAATAATAAGGTAATATAATATAGTATAATTTAATGCGAAAAGGTGTTAGTACATATTTTAAAATGACTGTAAAAGACATGTTGATCAGTGATGTAACCAGAGTTGCAGTCGCCCGGGACAAAATAAAAATTTTGCCCCACCCCCATGTAACCTTTCCCCGCCGTGACAAATATCAACTGTTTAAATTTTGCTAAGATGCACCATTTGAACACAACCCCTTATCAAACAGTTAATGTAATGTAGCTGTTCTTCTATATATGTTTTTTTTGTGTACCTAACACTAAATAAAAAAGTGATCAGTATTAGCTGACTGAAAAGAATGAGAGTCTTCAGGCAAATGAGCGAAGGATATAAAGTGTTTAAATTTTGCTAAGATGGACAGTTTGCTTGTACAGTCCCTAATCAAACAGTTGGGCTACTAGGCTGTAGTTGTCTAATGTCGAATTGTTCCTTATATACTTTTCATATATATATATATAGTTTAGATTTAGGCTATTTTTGCCTAATAGGTGTCACTGGTCTGCATCACAATTTAGGCTATTTTGGCCCAATAGATGTCACTGGTCTGGATCACAATTTAGGCTATTTTCCCTAATAGGTGTCACTGGTCTGGATCTCTATTTAGGCTATTGTGGCCCAATAGGTGTCACTGGTCTGGATCTCAGTTTAGGCTATTGTGGCCCAATAGGTGTCACTGGTCTGGATCTCAATTTAGGCAATTGTGGCCCAATAGATGTCACTGGTCTGGATCTCAATTTAGGCTATTATTTTTTTTTGCCTAGCAATAAAAAATAAACACCAGTGCACGTGAAATATGTAGTAAACAATACTTCCCAAAATCTGTACAGCTGCTGCCCAAAAAAACACTTCCTCAAATGTTCAACAATTCAAAAACCAACGATATTGAGGCGCTTGAAAATAAAAGGGAAAAATAACACACAATAGTGGAATACAATAGATAATATATGTAAAAATTAAAAAAAAAAAGGATGCACTCACAAAAAAGTAAATACGAAAAGCTCCTCAGGGGTTAAAGTTGATAATCTTTTTATTTCTTCATAAAATCTGTAGAAATTAACATAAAACCGAAATAATTCAAGTAATGCTAATCGCAATAAAGAAAATGCACTCACAGTCTTGCTGGCATAACCAAAATGTTATGCATAAAACACACAAATTAAAATCTGTAAAGCTTCAACACTGTGTAGGTGTCTCTCAACGCGTTTTGCCGTTTTGGCTTCCTCAGGAGAGTATTGTACGTAGAATCGGTGTTGATAATCACCTCGATCGATAAATAATAATAATAAAAATCCGTAGTCCCGGTGTATGTGTCCATCGTATATCCGTAGAGGTTGAAGATTGGCCAGCTGCAGAGTATGCCAGGCTAATGGCTGACACAATCCACCTAGCAATGGAGCGCTCGGAGATGTTCGAACCCCTGCTGGGACCAGAAACTGCCAAAAAACAGCTGAGAAGACTTGCGTAGGGGACGAGTCCGTTCCAGATAAATAGTAAAGCATCTCTTAAGGTCTAGAGTATGCAGAGCCTCCTCTTCAGCAGACCGTGGAGATGGAAAAAAGGTAGGCAACATGAACTCTTGGTTTCTATGAAAAGCCGACTGAACCTTAGGAGTTAACTCTGGAGGCAGAGATAGGACAACTTTCCCCCGAAAGAAACACAGGAGAGGATCTTGCATAGACAGAGTCTGAAGCTCGCTGATACGTCTAGCCGAGGTAATAGCCACCCAGGGAACCATCTTGGTGACTGGCCGTGGATGAAGTTAACCCCCAGCAAGGCACTGAGAGCAGAAATCTGGACCTTGAGTGTAGAAGGTTGTAGCCCAAGGTCAAATCCTTCTTGTAGAAACTCCAGATTCGATCCCGGGGAACAAGAGGCCGGTAGAATCTGTCTGGAATCACACGAACTTCAAAATCTTCTCCAGACTTTAATATATCTGAGGGAGGTCACCCTCTTCCTACTGTGAAGAAGAGTCTCAGTCACTGAAGCAGAAAAGCCCCAAGCCTTCAGGATCCTGCGCTCAACCTCCAGGCCTTCAGCTGGAAGATCTCTGGATGAGGGTGAAGAAACTGGCCCTGACAAAGAAGGTCTCTCCAAGCAGGGAGCCTCACAGGGCTGTCGACATTGAGGTTTATTAAGAGCACTGAGCATTTTTAGATTTCATGAAAACCTTTTTAGGCTTATCCTCAACAGAGGGAGACTCAGAATTATCAGGAGCCAACATAATAGTAAATAGTAATAGTAACACCAGATGCGACAGCAGGAACTGAAAAGTAAAGTACCTACTCACCCATCCATTTAACCCCTTCGTGACAAAGGCTGATTTTACTTTTTGTACCCTTCGTGGCAATGGCCGTTTTAACATTTCTGCGCTGCTCGTGTTTAGCTGTAATTTTCTTCTTTCCCCGTTTACTGAACCCACACACATTAGATATTGTTTTTTTCAGGACAAGAAGGGCTTTCTTTAGATTACATTGTTTTGATTGTATCATATTATTTACTATTAAAAAAAGTATAAAATATGGTGAAACATTTAGAAAAAATCTAACTTTCTAACTTTTAGTTGAAAAATATTTTACTCATCTATAAAAGGTAATAAAAAAACCTGCTAAATAGATTCTACTATTTGTCCTGAGTTTAGAAATACCCAATGTTTTTATGTTTTTTTGCTTTTTTCTACACATTATGGGGCAATAAGTACACGTAGCGTTTTGCTATTTCAAAGCCATTTTTTCCAAATCTGGTAATTCTTCCCCCATGTGCCATTTCGGGTATCTTTGAACCCGGCCAATGCAATTTACCCCATCAAGTCATATATTTTTGAAAACTGGACAGCCCAGGGTATTCCAAATGCTAGTATTTTAACCCTTTCCAAGCACTTATTCTACCATCAGCCTTTGTCAAACTTTATGGTAGTAATTTTTTTGCATTTGTTTTTTCACACACATTTTACTTCAGGTATGAATAAACAGGTTATGGTACATGTCACTATCATAAAACACCCCAATATGTGTTCATCAACATCTCCTGAGCGCAGTGATACCCCACATGAATGATTTTGCCTGGCTGTTTGGGGGCAAAAGGGCCACATTTGGGGCATGCGCATTTTTCAATGTTGAACTTTGGCATTTGGGGATCCACTGCCCATGCCCACTGCCGGGCCATTTCAGTATGCCCAACAAAACCATATATTTTTGAAAACTAGACACCACGGGGTATTTTAAATGCTGGTATTTTAACTCTTTGCATGCACACATTTTACCACCAGCATTTTTTCAAAGTTTGCAGTAGTATTTTTGTGTGTGTATTTTTCCCACACACACCTACTTTATGTATGAATTTACAGCTCCTGGTATATGCCGCTGTCACACGACACCCCAATGTGTGTTCAGCAACATCTCCTGAGCACAGTGATACCCCACATGCATGGGTTTGTCATTTTTTGGGGGAACTAAAAGGCCACATTTGGTACGTGTGCATTTTTCTTATTGGAAATTAGATGTGTGGCCATCCTTCCCCCCGTGTTAATTGGGACCTTGTTGAACCTGGCCAATTCAATTTACCCCATCAAATCATACATTTTTCAAAAGTAGACACCCCATGGGCATTTAATATGCCAGTATTTTAACTCTTTCCATGCGAGAATTGTTTTAAGCTAATGTGCTAATTTTAGGACTTGCTCACAAAAATATATTTTATCACACTGTGATTAGAAAGCTGAGCTCCATTGACTTGCATGGTTGAATGCAGTACCTGTATTCAACCTGCAAGTGGAGCCAGAGTTCTCTAGAGGGTCTGGAGCCCATCTAGCAAACTTTTTCATCTTTATTTTTTTTTTTCCTGGGCCGCCGCCATCTTGCTGATGGCGAAGATCACCGGCAGCTGCGGCTGTGACCGCTCTCTCTTTAAGTTTAGGAGGCGATCGTTGATCGCCTCCTAAACGCTTTTAAAACGGGCGTCTGCCGCCATACAAAGTATGGCGGATGTTGACGCCCCGGGGAGGGGCCAGAGATGGCCCCTTTGTGCCGATCATGGCGTTGCTGAATGCCTCGAGGTCGAGGCATTACAGCAAGGCCGTTTCGGTGCAGAAAGCGAAAATAGATCGCTTTCTGCACCCGTTTAAAGACGTGCCGGTCCTGGCACGTCAATTGTCGTTAACGACTTGATTTTCGGTGACGTACCCGGACCGGCAATTGTCATCAAGGGGTTAAATAGGAAGGTAATCAGACTGCAAGCCGCAACAGTGGTAATTTGGCACCAACATTTTTAAAATCGCCTGAAAACGAGGCTTGGAACGCACTTCTGGAAGTGTAATGCTCCTGGCCGGAAGAGACGCCATGATAGCTCCACCATGCTACGGTAGAAGCCACTGACCTGAACTCCTGCCATACCAACAAGGAGCAGCAGGCACCCACCATCCGGCTCAGGAGCAGGGGTATTCCCCCCCCCCAATGGGGAGTAGCCTGGTGACCCAGCTCCGCCTGGAGCTGGAGAAAATAATAAAGAGGAGACAAGTCCTCCCTACCTGATGTAGGGCAGGAGAAAAAACTGAGGATAGCAGGTGGGGAGGGACTTTTAAGTATCTCAGGTACAGGGGAGGAGTCTATCTATGTTTTACCAGGGATGGCAGGGAAAAATTGATCACTACCATAGGTAATATAGTGACAGCTAAGGACATTACAATATATTGGAAGAAAACAAGAGGCCATTCTAAAATACCAGGAGTGGATAAGGAAGGTAATGACCTAGAAGACTCTTTGGTAAAACAAAGTGCCCTAAGGAGGAATTGATAGAGATCAAACATCTTCTGGGGTCCTGTCAAGTGATAGCTGTCAGAAGACAACAAAGAAAGAAAGTCAGAACTGTTGTTCATCATCTACCAGAGACAAAAATTATCCAGAGATGAGACGCCTAAGACGCCAATAGCGCTTAGCAGTATTTCAATATTCTTGCTTATTTCTTGCAGATCTCGGATTGTTTATCATTGCTGCTCCTGTGCATGTTTCCCCTTTCACCAAGATGAATTTCCACATACTTGTCAACCAGCTATGCAACTTTCTTCCACAGTAGTAAGATAGACCCTATCCATTTTAAATGACAACTCCACAAAAGTGTCTTACAAGCTTCCCTGAAACATTCTTTAGTACGCATCAGGGTTGAAAGCAGACCCTGCCTTTGTTTTACCTTCTAGTAGTCCAGGCTTAGCTCCTCAGGTAATTCACAGTAGGGGCAAAGAGCTGGCCACGGCACAACTTGTGGAGAAAGTTGCTGTGCCTCTGTGTACACATATGGTTTGACTTTTAGGGTGCAAATTGCTGTATCACAATGAATCTACTTTACAGTTTTATGTCAACAATAATTAAACATGTTCATGCACTTAAATGTATTACAATAGTAGTATTTTATAAAACATATCTTGATAAAATAATTTTATACATACCTGGAATGAGTGAAATAGGTACCAGAAAGCCCAAGAATTTATTACATTGTAATAAATACACAGGAAAAATGATATCATAACACTGGCAATTCCTGTGGAAACATAAGATATATAAATGAGATGTAAGCATAGGTTTGTATTTATGTCTCTATGGCATTTCACCATGAAAATAATATGCATTACAAGTCTGGCCCAGGGGCGGACTGACCCATTGGACACTCCGGCACAGTGTCAAAATTTTAATATGCTTTCAATGAGCCTTTGCACTACCTAGCTTTAGTTCTTATTTACAGCGACAGGAAATATACCGTATTTGCTCGATTATAAGACGAGGTTTTTTTCAGAGAAAATGCTCTGAAAAATACCCCTCGTCTTATAATCGGTGTCGTCTTATAATCAGACCTCAAATGAGACTATGAGACGACTAAGATCCAGATCCCCCGTGCTTCTGAGTCCCCGGTGTGTAGCCGGGGCAGCGTGTAGATGTGTACGCGATTCGCGTAGAGCTCTACACGCTGCCCGGACTAAGCACCGGGCAGCGTGTAGAGCTCTATGCGATTCGCGTACACGAATTCCGCTGCAGCCGCGATGGACGCAGACAACCCCGCTGCTAGCCGCACCTCCTTCCGGCTGCAGCGTAAGTTGTCTACGCGAATCGTGTAGAGCTCTACACGCTGCCCCAGCTACATGACAGGGGACTCAGAAGCTCCGGTAAGTTTGGGGGGGCGAAGGAAGGGAGTGTTAAATGGGGGGGGGCATAAGGAATTTCTGTAGGCAGAGTGCTCTGTGAAATGCCTTTTAACCCCCTTAATGCCACTCTGCCTCCAGAAATGCCTTAAACCTCCCTATATGCTGCTCTGCCCCATAATATGCCTTTTAACCCTCTAAATGCCAGAGTGGCATATAGGGGTATAAGGCATATCATGGGGCACAGTGACATATAGGGTTAAAAGGCATATCATGGGGCACAGTGGCATTTAGAGGGTTAAAAGGCATATCATGGGGCACAGTGGCATATAGGGGGTATAAGGCATTTCTGGGGCAGATGTGCATAACTGGGGGGGCAGGTTGGAAAATAGAAGGAAATAAATCCAAAATATTTTTCTCAATCATAGCTTTTATTAAAAAAATTGTTTATATGAATTAACATTTACTGGTAAAACTTTTTTCCTATAGGGTCGTCTTATATTCAGGCTTTTTCTTTTTTCCTAAATTAATATTCAGATTTGGGGGGTTGTCTTATAATCAGGGTTGTCTTATAATCGAGCAAATACGGTAATTACTTTAATATTTTTCAGATTGAGTTTCTGTATTTATAGATTTATGCATTTAAGATTAGTTGTGCAAAACACTGAAAAAGTCATGTTTTTAAAAATTAGATATGTTGGGATGTAACCACAAGGGAGGGGCTTAACGAGGAAGAGGTGTTCTCATAATGGGGCATGAATGAGCATTGGGGCCCTGGGTCTCAGTCTGCCCTTGGTCTGACCTAAATTAGCAAAGTGTAAAAAGACAGAAAGCTTAAGCAGCGTTAAGGACCACGCATTAAAACATTATTTTAAACACTAATTAGAGTGGGAAACCTATGCATGTAAACCCCCAGGGCTAGATTAAGTATAAAGGTAAAATAACAAAATCTAATTCAATAATAACTAAAGTTAAATTATATATGAAACACTAGATCAAAACCTCCTCAAATAAAAATCACCAATAAAAAGAACTAATTATATCACTAATAATATCTTCAATAAATGCTACCTTTTCTCAGGTAATCCGGCAAATCATTTAATGAGGAATCATAAAAATAGAAGAGGGGAGCAACAATTATACTATAAATACATAAATAAAACATTAAATGGACTAAACCAAATCACCATAAATATATAAGTAAATGTCAAATGATGGAAAAATCTATACAGTGGCGTAACCAGAGTTGCGGTCGCACAGGGCAGAAAAAAGTTTGTGCCCTCCCAATGTAACCCTTGCCCGCCGTAATAGATATCAAGTGTTTACATTTTGCTAAGATGCAGTTTGATTGTGAACACAACCCCTTTTTAACCCCCTTAAGGACAATGGACAGTCCCTAAATCCATTGAAAACAATGCATTTTGAGCCCATACATGTACAGGCTTTGTCATTAAGGGGTTAAACAGTTAACATAACGTAGCTGTTTTGCTATATACGTCTGTTTTCCTCTTCCTAACACTAGATAACAAAAAAGCGATCAACAATAAATGACAGAAAGGAATAAGAATCTCTAGGCAAATGAGCAAAGGATATTAAGTCTTTAAATTTTGCTAAGATGGACAACTTGCCTGTACAGTCCCTAATCAAACAGTTGGGCTACTAGGCTGTAGCTGTGTAATTTCTAATTGTTTCTAAATAGATATAGATATAATATATATATTATACACACACACACATATTTTTCTGGTCTGAATCTCAATTTAGGCTATTGTGGATAAATAGGCGTCACTGGTTGTCAGGACTCGGGTAAGCAGGTCAGGAAGGAACACAGTCGCAAGGGAATACCAGAGGCTCAGTTTGTAACCCACGATGCATTATAACTAGAAGTATGATACAAACAGGTCGAAATGAAACACACCACAGGCTGAATAGTACGATATGGTCTGCATTGGGGAAGCTTGGACGACAGTCAACTACAGGCTGTAAGTTTCTTGACAGGGAACCGGACACACAACTGGGAAGCCCTTCTGGCAGGAAGCCACGCTATGTAGCTGAATTGGCAGGGGCCCGCTCTGTGTAGCTGGGCTCAGAAAAGCCAGATACTGTGTGCAGGAGAGTGGTCAAAATCAAGCTGGGTCAAAAGCCGAAGATCAGACGCAGGATGCCAGGAACGATTCAGGACCTAGTACCGAACCACAGCAATAGGCTGCTAAACTGCAATAAAAAGGCCTCAAATGGAGGAGAAAGTAGCTATTTAAGGGGTAGGGTTACACCCAGGTAAGCAGAGGCAGCTGGTCAGCTCGTTAGCCTACAGGGCACTGTGTACAGACAGGCTGCTTCTAGAGGCTGCCGCGGATATGACACCTAGAAAATAAATACAGATTCCTGTCTGACAAGCTGGAATCCTGAAAGTACCCCTCTCCAAAGGGCGACCTCCAGGCGCTCTCAGAGGTGCTACTTCCTTCTAGATCTAGCACGTAGCGCATTTTCAAATATCTGCAGGTCTTCCTTTCTTACTAAGGTTCCATTAGAGGCAATTACACGGTCAGAGGGAAGGTCTTCTGCGGTGCGGTTGTAAGTCATAGCAGAATTTTCCAAATTGCTTCTTTTATACAATTTATCATAATCCATAAAACACGCGACTGGTCAGCCGTATTTCTGTTCAGCTGTGTATTTATGTTCAGCTGTATTTGGTTATGCTATTACCCTGCCTCCCTCACCTGAAGCCTAGACCACTCACACCTGACCTAATGAACAGGCTTTATATCCCTGCCTCCCATTAACAGAGTTATGAGTTCATTAAGTTCTTTGGAGCTACAGTTCATGCGAGACTCTGGATCTGCCTATTGGATCTGCCTATTGGATCTGCCTATTGGATCTGCCTATTGGATCTGCCTATTGGATCTGCCTATTGGATCTGCCTATTGGATCTGCCTATTGGATCTGCCTATTGGATCTGCCAGCCAGCCAGCCAGCCAGCCAGACAACCAACCAACCACCCACCCACCTTTTTGACCCGGACTGCCTTTTGGATTTATCCTTTTGCCAGCCTGTTACCTGTTTGACCTGGACTGCCTACTGGATTTCCCCTTTTGTTTTCTACCTGTCCCAGATGCTTTTGGATACTTACCTGGACCTTTCTACCTTCATACTCCCCAGCAGTCTGTATACATGATATGCCTCCTACTCTGCTGCTTATGGTGAGATGTCTGTGTGTTTCTATCACTGTATGCACTCTGGACTCCAACATCCAGTTGAGCGCTGAAATATGATGAGCCTGACAACGACATACTTCTTTGACGGATTTAAAAGCACAAGAGAGTTAAGAGACAGCGAGTAAAAGTTATATTTCCTAAAAATATGACAAGTCACGTAAAAAAGAAGCAAAGGTACATTCTTTATAAAAGTTTTTAAAACACATAGTAAAAAACTTTATCTATAAATATGCTTCACATCAGGCATCCCCTTACTACCATTCACATTTTGTTTGCACGCTTTATCTTTTTGGTTTCTCACTTCTGGAGTTCCAGAAAAACATAAAACAAACAAAAAGTTTCTTTGCATACAAGCCAGAAGGGGGGAATACCACTCCTAAATACATCATTATTGGCAAGAGTATTGCCTTGATGATTAAAGTTCTCCCTTCCATTGTCAGCTTTCGGGTTTGCCATAATTCTATTTTGCGGTTTAATTTTTCTAAAACAATATCCCATGATCTCTCTCCATTATTTGCGTAATCAAAAACCACTCCCAGAATTGTAATGCCGTCACCTTGGGTCTGGATAGCAGGTGTCTGACTGCCATCCCAATCGCGATAGTAATTGCCCATAGCCCATCCCTGGGTAGAAAGAGTATCCCCTGTTGCTACCAATGGAGAAACTCTTGGGGGGGGATGCACTGACCCCTTCCTTGTGCTCTTTTAACTGCACAAGGAACCTCCTCTTACCATTCCAAATACCCATCTCATTCCGTACCTTCTGTGGGCTAGATATTTTATTACAATAGTGATATAACCAGGCTATGATAGCTTCGTCAGACACGTATGGATTATACATATGAACCGCCATACAACGTGAAACAGAGTTCATCCAATCGAGGGTCATCTTTTTTTCCTCTGAGGCTCCTGTAGATATTATGACACACGCCGATGTTCAATAATGTTATTACATATGTTCCTTTCACTTGGTCTTGTAGGCAGTAGATGTCTTTAAGATCCAGTTCAAGTGTTTTAATTAGCACCTCCTCTACAACATACTTTGTTCCTTTTTCCTCTCTCTCAGGAACTTCAATCTTGATTGAATTCCTTAGTCTTCCATCCTTAACAGACGCATAATGGATAGCTGCAGGCATTTTCCTTTCACCAGAGCAGTAAATTGCTCCGTCTTAATGTAGGCAGCCTGCTGCCTTAAATGACTGTTTACACAATCAGGGCCCAAAAACACAGTAAAGCAATAGGCTGCTAACACTGCAATGCAAGGACCTCAAATGGAGGAGAAAGCAGCTATTTAAGGGGTAGGGTTACACCCAGGTAAGCAGAGGCAGCTAGTCAGCTCATTAGCCTACAGACAGCCGGCCTCTAGAGGCCTCTGTGTACAGACAGCCGGCCGCGGATATGACACCTAGAAAATAAATGCAGATGCCTGGCTGACAGGGTGGAATCTGGATACTGGTCTGGATCTCAATTTAGGCTATTTTTGCCTAATAGGTGTTACTGGTCTGGATCTCAATTTAGGCTATTAGTAGACCAATAGATGTCACTGGTCTGGATCTCAATTTATGCTGTTTTTTGCAGGTGTAGAACAGAATAACACACAAACCCAACTTTGCACGTCTAGATCAATTGATCCCAATCTATCCCCTCCTTTCTCATCTACCCCCCCCTTGTAGTTTACTTAGCCTGCTGAAGTCCTGCGGTGGGAGCGAGAGTTTTGCTGCTCTGCCGCAGTGTGTGCTGCTTCACTGCTGAGCGCCGGGATATGACATCACATTCTGTCGCTCAGCATGAAATGCCGGTAATGCAAGCAAGACAGAGGCCTCGAGCTCCCAGTGCAATCATGGCAGCACCCAGGAGGGTGGTGGCAGGTTGCTGAAAGCCTCTCATAAACGACTGCTCGGCGTCTCTCTCTCTCTCTCATCTGCTCCCTGTCACCTTGGTGGCCGCGCCCCCTTGCTTTCTGAGCCCAGGGCAGCCTCACCGCCCTCCCCCCCTATAGATATGCCCCTGAGTATATAGAATGCATAAAAGTCATTGTCTCTGATTCCACTGCAATATCCAAATACAAGAACAAAGAAAATATGAATCCAAATACAGGCACCAAGATAATGGAAAAAATGTGGCAAAAAGCACTGGATCATATCTAGAAGGTTGTCGATATGTAAACGCACAGTAATGTAAAGCAGCGTTGAAAAAAAGTAAAATTAATGAATGATCTGGTATGTAGATCCTGGCTCACACAGCAATACCTTGGAGGACACAGAGCAAGTGATGAACCCCTTGCCTGGGGATAACAAGAGGCATCAAGAATTATCTCTAATGGTGTCTAGAGAAGGCTTTAAATTGCTTGAGAGTTTTATTTGGGTAGTTTCATTTATTTAGCTCCTTGATAAGCAATATAGCCTTGAAAAATTAGAAAGGACTCGCCAAACTTGGGGTACTTTGAAGTTGTGGCGGGCTAAGCAATATACGGCCATATGGTGTGACGGAGTCATCAATGTTTATGCCTTATGTTGAGGCATTTAGCAACACTGAAAACTGCAGCAGGGCCCCCGTCTGATCGCTCCCCAAAGCTTCAACATGTGCCATATTTAACTATGCCACCGGCCGTTATGCTGAAATGCAAGACGGCGGGTCCCTTGAAGATACACAAGTTCCCAAGAGAGTCTCTCCAGACCCTCCTGAGAACTCCAAGCAAGTCGATGGAGCCCTGCTTGCTAATCACAATGTGATCAGTAAAATAAATTTAAAAAAAGAATAAATTTTGAAAAATAAATAAAAATTTGGTAACAACAAAGGCTGTTGTTAACATTAGTGCATGGAAAGGGTAAAAATAACCAGCATTTGAAATAGCCTGTGGTGTTTAATTTTGAAACATATATGGTTTGATGGGGTAAATTAAATTGGCTGCCTTCAAAGTTGTTCCAAATAGGCAAGGGGCACAATCACCTCATGTCAAAATTCTAAATTGAAAATCTGAATTCCCCATACCCCAAATGTGGCCTTTTACCCCCCCAAACAACTTGACAAACCCATGCATTGGGGTGTTATTTAACAGTAAATATACCAGGGCCTGTAAATTCATACCTGAGGTACAATGTGTATGGAAAAAACAAAAAAAAAGTACTGGCATAAACATTGACAAAGGCTGGTGGGAGAATAGGTGCTTGGAAAGAGTTAAATTACCAAATCATTACAGATAGTTTCTAAAATTATATAATCTAGAGTTATCGCTATTTAGAGAGTAATCCCAGGTCAGCATTACACTATCCAACATTAATCTCATCCAGTGATTTTTTTTTTTTGTAAAAAGAAAACAAAAAAAACAAAAATGAAATTTTGTACTTACCGTAAATTCCCTTTTCCTTAATATAGTGGCAGTACGAGTGGGTTGTGTCTTCTTCTTAGGGACAAGTAGAATCTACAGAAGCAATAAATGGTTAAATGCCCCGAAGTCCCTCCTCCTTACCCATAAAAAACGGAACCGCACCGTAGTCAGTAAGTAACAAGAACACATAGAAATGCTTGCCAAAAAAAACCAATTTATTTCACCAAAATAGGGGAGGGAAACCTGTACTGCCACTGTATTAAGGAAAAATCTTCAGATTCCTGGCGGAGCACTATAGAAGGAACTTGGTCCAAACTCGAAAATAAATTCTGGACGTCGAACTCCTCACCGATTTCAAAAGAAGGTTAGAGATTTCTTTGTCAAGACCATGGTTCCGCAGAATCAGCCTTGCAACAGTCAGGCTGTCAGTCTGAACACGTGAAGGAGTTCGGGGCGAAGTTCGGTGTTCTCCAAAAACTGTGCTGAAGTTGGCAGTTCCCAAAAGGTCACAGTCAACTGCTTGAGCCGGACAAACCAACTCCTGTTGGGCCAGTAAGGAAGAATGGCCAAGACCCTGGCCTTGTCGTAACAGATTTTCTGCAGGACCTGAGGAATCAAAGCCACCGGAGGGAAGATGTAGACCAACCAGAAATTCCACTCCATGGAAAGACCGTCTAGAAAATGAGGAGAGTCCCACCTGTTGAGGGACGCAAAGACCGGAACCTGTTTCGTCGGGTGGCCATCAAATCCACTTCCGGGAGACCGAATCGTGCCACCAAGGTGTAGAAGGTTCGTGAGGTCAAAGACCATTCCGTCTGAGACCACTTTGCTCTGCTTAGGTCGTCCGCAATTAGATTGTAGCAGCCCCTGATATGAGCCCCTGAAATGTCCTCTAGATGATGTTGGGCCCACGTCATAATTATCGCACAAAGGACCTGGAGACTCCGTATCCGTGTCCCACCTTGCTTGTTGAGAAAGGTGGCAGTCATGGCGTTGTCTGACTGGATCTTTACCGCCCGACCCTCTATGTGGGGCCAGAAGACCAGGAGGGCCTGAAGAACCGCCTTCAGCTCCCGAAAATTTGGAGAGCGGAGAGAATCTTCCGGAGCCCAACTTCCCCTTTCGAAAAGGGAACCCATATGGGCTCTCCAGCCCAGGCCGGAGGCATCCGTGGTAACAACTATCCAACTTCTGGGTTGGAATGAGAGTCCTCTGGCGAGATGGTTCGACTGTTTCCACCAATTCAGTTGAGAGAGGACCTGCCCAGTGATCGTGAAGGTCGTTTCCAGGTCCTCTTCCCGCTTGGACCAGTTTGACAGAATCTGCCACTGCAAGGGACGAAGCTGAGACCTTGCCCAAGGAACCGCTGGAATGAAAGCAAAGAGCAGACCCAGGACGCTTATCGCTTTCCTGACAGAGCAGGTGGGAGACCTCTGAAGAGAAGTGACCTCTTGCTTTATCTTTTTGAGTTTTGGTGTCAGAAGATAGATGCAGAGGGATATCGAGTCCACCAAAAAACCCAGGAATAGAATCCTGGTGGAAGGAAGTAGGTAGGATTTTTTTCTGTTTATCAACCAGCCGTGTGTTTCCAAAAATCTCATCGTTGTGGATAGGTCTGTAAACAACCTCGCCCGGGAACCAGCCATGATCAGCCAATCGTCCAGATAAGGGATGATAGAGATATTCTGTACCCTGAGGTGAGCCACCAAAGGACAAAGAATCTTTGTAAAAATTCTCGGGGCTGATGACAGGCCGAACGGGAGGGCTTTGAATTGAAAGTGATGCACCTTGACCTGCAGAGCAAATCTGAGAAACTTCCTGGACGCCTCAGCTATTGGAACATGAAGATATGTCTAGGGTGACCATAAAATCTCCTTTTTGCAGAACCTGTGTGACTGAGGTGATGCTTTCCATCCGGAAACGTTAATAGGGGATACAGCCGTCCGGTTTTGGAACCAAAAATAACCGTGAATAGACTCCTTGGAATTTTAGATGAAGAGGGACCCTTTCTATCACTCTCTTTTTCAACAATGTAAGGCTTTCCGAATAAAGCACCAAATTCTTTGTCACAGAGGGATAAGATGAAATCAGGAACTGGCGCACTGGAGGATGAAGGAATCTTATCCTGTAAGATTTTGCGTCGTCTGTTCCTAGGTGAGTCTGAACAGCTGTAGGTGTCCTCCTACTTTGTCAGAACTTCCTCTTGTCCTGCTTTTTAGGTCAGTCTTGGAATTTCTTATCCCCAAAGGAGCCACGAAAATTCTGAGATCTTGAAGACTGGTAGAAAGGTCTCGGGTTTCTATATGGATATCTACGATTCCACCTAGGTCTTCTATCCTGAGGTAGGGCCCTTTTAGTGTCTGAAATCTGCTTGATCAGGTCCTCCAAAGGAGCACCAAACAATTTATTATTTCCCAATGGCAAGTCACATAACGCAGCTTTTGAAGCGGAATCGGCCGTCCAGGATCTTAACCACAGGGCTCTCCGTGCCACAGAAGACAAAGCCATGTTTTTAGCTGAAAGCTTCAAAGATTAATGCGCCGAATCAACAAAAAAACTGTTGGAAAGCTTCAAATTCTTTAAAAGTCTTGTAATCTCTGAATCGGAATCCTCAGTGAGACAATCTTGCAAGGCCTGAATCCACATGTGCTGGGCCCTAGCTACCACTGAACTGGATACCCCAACCTTGCACTGCGAACCTGCAGTTTGAAAAATACACCTACACGATGTTTCTGCTCTTCTGTCCATGGGGTCTTTAAGCCCAGACACCTCACCAATAGGAAGCGTAGTCTTTTTGGAAAGTTGAGCAACCTGTACTTCCACTTTGGGGGGATCGTCCCATGAATAGTCCCCATGAAGCCTGAACAAGTGTTTGAATTGCTTTGAAATGAAGGCTCTTTTACCCGGGTGCTTCCACTCCCTGGCAATAAGGTCATTAACTTTAGGCAAAACAGGGAAACCTTTGACTCTTCCCACATCATCCTCCAGCAGTAGACGCGTCACCTCCTTGGTGAACTTATGGAGGTCATGGGGAGGAAAAACCATCTCTTCCTCTGAACTGTCATTTGACGATGAAAATGACGAACAGGAGATCTCACCAGAGGAAAGGTCTGACTGTGAAACAGACCTGGACCTCTTGCGCTTCCGCGAAGACATAGCCTTCGCTTTC
The DNA here is from genome assembly GCF_027358695.1 of Spea bombifrons. NCBI lineage: Eukaryota > Metazoa > Chordata > Amphibia > Anura > Pelobatidae > Spea > Spea bombifrons. The sequence goes on from NC_071091.1 coordinate 46,516,386, forward strand.
TCCTGGGTCTGAGCCGCTGAGAAAGCCTCAAAAGTCAAATTTTCTGTGAACCAACCCAGGAATGATTGCAGATCTTTACGCTTCTCCGAAGCCAGTTGCTCTGCAGAGCAGGAGTTACACAATTTTTTCCTGCAGCCATCAGGAAGTGGAGTAGCACACCCAGAACAGGTTAAATGCTTGGCTTTAGTAGTGGATTTTTTGGGAGCTGGTACAGGTTTTTTATCCTTATCAGGATTCTCTGTAGACACCGGACTAGACATCTGATAATAGAAAAAAGAGAGTAAGTAAGTTTTTTTTGGAGGGAAGAGGAGAAAAAGAGCCAAGATAAAAAAAAATATCTTACCCTAACCTCCTCTGAACCGTGTGGGGGGGCTGGTGACACGGTTTTCCTGTACTGACAAATGCTCCAGCAGTCAGACAGGCAAAGCACATTTATAAGCGATTCAAAATTGCCGCCCTCCGGAAGATCCGAGTCGCGCATGCTCAGTAGCGCGATCGGATCTTCGGTGGAACGCAACGCCACCCGGGCATGCGTTCCACCAAACTGCGCATGCTCCCACTTCCTCTGCACAAAAGGAAATCTTGCAAACATCCTCCGTAACGCGAACCGCTACGGAGGGAAGACCTCTCTCTGCTCACCACCCGAGGAGCAATCGGAGGCTACAAAACCCCCAGGCAGCAACCCGTGCGCCTCACCAGCTGTCTATCCGGATCGAAGACTCCACTGTCCGGACCGAAGACTCCACTGTCCGTCCCTGAAAGGGACAAGAAGAAAACTGATTCCCTACGGTGCGGTTCCGTTTTTTTATGGGTAAGGAGGAGGGACTTCGGGGCATTTAACCATTTATTGCTTCTGTAAATTCTACTAGTCTCTAAGAAGAAGACACAAACCACTCGTACTGCCACTGTATGCCAGGAAAAAAAAACACAAACAAAAAAGAGATAACCCCAATAAAGCAAAGCCACAAAATAGGGCAGCCACCCTGAGCTAAATGCCCTAAATGGCAAAGACGATTTGCGGACCTTATGCACTGCCTATGGGAATGTACCCACATACAATCGTTAAGGAGACAAATACAAAGATACACAACATCTACCCTTACGTTACAATTGAATTTGAATCCCAAATATACTCTTTTTGGAATTCTCACCAACAGTAGATGGGCACAGCTACAATGGATCCTAGGGGCAGTTGCACTGAAAACAATTCTTTATCACGGGGTTGAACTCACACCACTACCACTAGAGAAATTATTTCTCTTGTTTAGAATGTCCAAGGTGACCACACAAAAACAGACTCAGAAATATTGTAAAAAAGGGCTGATATTTCGGTCTCTATATCTTGAAATGTCAACTGTAAAATCATACCATATTGTGATATATTATCAAAAAGGGTATATGCGACATAAATATCTTGGCCCAATGGGAGATTTGTTTTTACCCCATATAGAAGTGTTTCATTTTCTAACCAATGGGCTGATATTTGTGACTGTATATATTTAAATCTCCACAGTAAAATGATACCATATAGCAATATATTAAAGAAAGATGCGTGTGATTTACATGCAAAGTAAATATATATTGGTCCAATGGGGGATTTTGTTTTTACCCCATATAAAATATTGTAAAAATGTCAGTTTCTAACCAATGGGTTGATATTTGGGACTTTTATCTTTCAATTTCCACAGTAAAATCCTACCATATAGTACATATAATACAGATATATGTGAATTATTTTCAATGTAAATATATTGATCCAATGGGAGATTTATTTTTACCCGATACAGAATATGGAAAAATGTCTGTTTCTGATGTGGGCTGATATTCGGGACATAGTATCTTTAAATTTCAACATATAGCAATATATTATAACAATACCATATAGCACAGTGTGTGTGTGAGTTATATGCAATCTAAACATGTGTCCAATTATAGATTTTTTTTACCCAATAAAGAAGTATTTAAACATTTCATTTTCTAACCAATGGGGTAATATTAGGGACACTGTATCTTAAAGTTTCTACAGTAAAACCATACCATAAAGTAATATATTTAACAGGGGGATGTGTGCAGTGGCGACTCTAGAAACCATATATAGGGGGGGCACACAAGATATCACAGTCAAACTGCGGGGGCATTAATAATTTCCACCATTAAATCATACCACTGAAAAAACATATTATATATAAGTAATGTGCTATGGAATGATACTTTTGCTATTGGACTAACAATACTTGATCATTCAACATGGGAAGCCTGAAGCCACAATTTAGTACGACTAATCCTTGCAATAAATATTATAGAGTAAATAACACAATACCTTAACTTTTCCACTAAATGATTTCAGGGCCTTGAACGTTTTGTCCCTTGAAGTCACTACAACTTCAGGAGGGCATTTTATCTCTGGATAAGTATAAATGAAATAATTCCTATTGTAAGTTAAGTGCCAGGAAACAGATGACCAAACATACACACCAACACAGGCTCTGTCACACCGACAACCAGACACACACACCAGGACAGGCTCTGCCACACCCACATCCAAACACACACACCAGGACAGGCTCTGCCACATCCAAACACACACACACACACCAGGACAGGCTCTGACACACCAACACCCAAACACACACTAGGACAAGCTCTGCCACACCAACACCCAAACACACACCAGGACAGGCTCTGCTACACTGATAACCAAAAAACACACAAACAGCAGGACACAATCTATGTCACAGACTTCTACATCAGGATGGATTTTTCATACTGCATTGTCATTTATACCCCCCTTAGTGTTTTTGCCCCTTGTGTATTGATGCCCCAGCCAGCACGCTTTTAGTATAGAATAATGTGGTGCCCCCACACCCTTGTATGATCACCTCCAGCCACCACTATTTGTATTAATGCCTCCAGCAAGCCCCTCCCTTTACTATTGATTTTTAACTACATAATGAGTACTTATCTCTTTGAAGTAAAGACTATGATTGAAACATGATTTCAACTGTTAGTTTTGTTAATATTAGACCCTGCTGCCGATATATATAAATAGTAAATCCTACTGATATATATATATAAATATTAGCCCCTGCTGCCCATATATATTATCATTAGCCCCAGTTGCCCATATATATTAATATTAGTCCCTGTTGCCGATATATATAAATATATATATATTAGACCCTGCTGCCGATAGCAGGTATAGATCAACACATTAACACACAAATGCAGCTTTGCATGTATAGATGAATTGAAATTCACTTGTGATCTCAGCACTGAAGGTATATATCAAATAAACAGAATCAGACATACAAATCCTGTATTTGCTGGTATACAATAATAATAATAATATGAAACGTAGCATTGCAGGTATCAAATAAATACATGGAAACAGCATTGAACAAGACATACAAACCCTGTAACATAAATAATGTATGCAAACATAGCATAGCAGGTATGGATCTACAGAATAACACAAAAACCCAGCTTTGCAGGTATAGATCAATTGGAATTCACATAAAAACACGGCATTAAAGGCATATTTAAAACCCCCTAAATTACAGGCATAGATCACAGGTTACACACCCCAAAGTCAGCCCTGGCGCCCACATAAAACCTGGCCAGCACCCAAATTACACACATAAGATTTGCCATCTTTGTCCCCAAATAGCCCAGCACAAATCATCTTTGTCTCCAAACAGCTTGGCCTGTGCCACCTTTGTCCCATATTCACCCTGCCTGTGCCATCTTGGTCCCCAAGGCCCAAACATCCTGCTAGTGCCATCTTTGTCCTTCTTCACTGCTGAGCGCCAGATATGACATCTTATGCCGGCGCTCAGCATGAAACGCCATCACTGCGACGGCGGTTGCTAGGCGCCTCTCCTTCTCCTCCGCGTCAAAAAAAAATCGTTTGAGGCTGCCTGGAACTTAAAGTCCCATTGCGGGATTGTCCTGGGCAATCCGTTTGGTGGTTCCAAATTCGGCGGTGGGGGCAATTGCCCCCCCCCTTGCCCCCCTGTAGTGACGCCACTGGATAGGTGTATTTGCAATGTAAACATATTGGTCCAATTAGATTTTTTTTACTCTTTTCAGAAATATTGTCAAATGTTAAGGGTTTGCAATGAGTTTATAATTTAAGTTCTATATCTTTAAATGTTGATAGTAAAACAGCTCTGCCTAATACAATAATAGTATTATTGATTACTTTATCTATATTTTCACTGTTGAAGTTACTATATGTGTAATGCTAATCTGAAACAAATCTGATAGGTTGACCACTGATTTGAAACTAGTGGCTCGACTGCAGTGGCAGGCAGTTTGTGGGGTACAGACACAAGGTAGTCTGTTAAGCATCATGGAAAAGTAAGTAGTAAATGGAGGACAAAAAGGTTTGTTTTTATATGTTTATGGACTTTCCACTGCGGCTGCTGTGGAATGCGCATTTCATGATTCTCAGCCATCCATTACAACATGACAAATGTAATAACAGCATTTTGAGTGCCAAATGTTACCACAAGTGTCCTATTTTGGTTCCAAGCCTTTATGTCCCACTTTTACTCCCCTCAAACTACCCTCTTTTTGTAATACCTCAGAATGCTACTGCAACTCCCAATAAATGAGCCAGCAATAGTAGCTAGATTGGGCTTGGGGGGCTACAATAAGTCTACAGTACAAACACTCATTTTTGTTGATTACATCTTCAATACTATTCAGCAACCATTTTGCAAGCCAAATTTCATGACAATTGTAGTGATAGACTGAGGTTGGGGTGGCCTACACTACTCACTGAATGCAGCTTGGTGCTGTGCATTATGGCCAAACATCTCCACTTTGGTCTCCTCTGTCCACAGGAAGTTGTTCCAGAATTCTTTTGGTTTGCTCAGATGCAACTTTGCAAACCTAGCAGCCCTTCCAAACCAACCATACTTTTTTTTTTATGTCTTTTTGTCAGTCTTTTTATATTGTCATGAGCTTTAACATTTAACATGCTAACCGAGGCCTGTAGAGTCAGATGCCACTGCCACTCTGTTTTTGCAATTTATGAGAATTGCACAGCTTGACCTTGGGGTGAATTTGCTGGGACGTCTACTTCTGGGGAGATTGGCAACTGTCTTCAATGTTTTGCTTTTTTGAATATTCTTTCTCAGTGTAGAATGATGGACTTTAAATTGTTTGTAAATGGCCTTATAACCCTTCCAGATTGATCATTGCGGATGTCTTTACTTCTTGACTGCAAAAACTTAGTGTCATGCCCCTCTCACCCTTACCTGCTCTCCCCAGCTGTCCTCCGTCACTGCAGGCCATCCAAAAGCTCCACGATCACGGAGTAGGCCTTAGCCCAGGACTTCCAGGTGTTGCCCAGACATCAGCATAATGTTGCACACCTGTGGAGGGGAGGTGAAGCCTGCCTCCACCATCAACTATCCACCAATAATGTTCACACACAGTGTAACCCTGTGATTTGGCCCCCTTCACCCCGAGACTCCTCTCTGACAACCAATCCAGTGAGGAGCTTGTTCAACACAGGGGAGGAGTAGATACCTCCAGCACTATAAAAATCCCTCAGACTGGGACCACTTTACTCCAGTGTTCCAAAACTTTGGTTCCTGTATATCCTTGGACTCCAGATTCCTGTTCCTCTCTGCTCGCCTTGCTACAGACCCTTTTTTGGATTCTCTATTATTTGACCTTTGGCTCTTCTATTGGACTAACCCACTTGTCTGTCTCCTGACCCTAGCTTGGACTACCGTTTTCTCTGATCCCCACTGGCCCCTGACCTATTGGACTGTTCCTGACATTATTTTGGACTATCCTCTTCTCTCATGCTCCAAACCCAATCCTGACACTTCGGAAGTGTTCACATTTGCTGATAATAAATTACTCAAGGCCATTTGATTAACAGCACCTGTCTGCTAGTTAGCATCTTAATTCCTGTGAAAGCAGAAACAGTGTACTTTGTTTTGCACACATGGCTTCTCCAATTCGGCTTTACTTTTGTTCAATACATAATGACACAGTGGAATATGTCATGTGTTGTTGTTCATCTGAGGTTGTATTTAACTGATTTTTAGATCTGCTATGGAACAGATGGTTTTTAGGTCCTGTTATGTAAAACCATAGAATTCAAAGACAATGTATTTCACACGACTGTAATTGTTTATATCAACTGGTAACTAGCATTTGCCTCCCACCAGAAAACCCCTCTCCTGAGCCAGCAAAGGTATGCAATGTGGATGAGGTAAGGAGCTATTAGGGTTGCAGAGGGAAAAGATGGGTAGGATACCCATCTGTCTTAGATATCAGGTCAATGAAGGGTCTGAATGAGTCATCTCCATACAGTGTGACCCTGTGATTTTGCCCCTTCATCCTGAGCCTCTGAGATTGCAATAACAACATTGAGATTCAGGGTCAAACCCTGAGTGTCCCCATGTGTGCTAACAACCCACTCCAATTTTTAGTAAGCGAAAATAAAGTTTAAAAAAACAAATGAAAGATATAAATTAATTGACGTACCAACACCACTGAGATAAGGGCTTATTGTCTTCCACGCTCCTATGCTTCCTTGGCGGAAATGCTGACCAACAGCTAATTCCAAATATAACAATGGCATCCCTTCCACGATTAGCATGATAAGGTATGGAATCAAAAAACCACCTATAAGAGAAAATTATAAACATTATAGACTGTGAGGCAGTAGATAGGCTAATCATTCATAGAGTGAACACAAAAAGGAAAACATTGTATGATTGTTTCCAATCATTAGCAGTGAAATTGGTATGGTGTTTGGTAGGGCTGTGCTGGCTTTGGGGGGCCCTGGACAGCCCCCCACAATGCAAGGAGCTATGCCATGCCAGTGAATCTAGAGAAGGGGCTCTTCCTGTATAATTTCTCAAGGGCCCAAACATCTTTCATCTGGCCTTATCAAGTGTGGCAGAAGCCCTGTTTCAGCATGAGCTAATCAGGCTGTCTAAGCTTGTAGTTTACGGTATTTAATTTTTCCAAAACCTCATAGGGACCTTGCCAACGTGGTAGGAGTTTACTCTCTGCTGTGGGAACCAACACCATTGCTCTGTCCTCTTGTTAAAACTCCCTCACTGTAGCCGTCCGGTTATAAAGTAACTTCTGGGCCCCTTGCGCTTTTTCCATGTATTGGTGAACAAGGGGAACAACGCTTATGCCGCCCTTAGTCACAATGAGAAGGCTGAGGTTCTTATCTCACAGATGTTTAATGCACATATCAGGTTCCAACTAAGACATTTACATCAACACCATAGAACACTTTTGCCTGCTTGTGAACTAAGAGAGGGGTTTGTATCTTGAATTTTCTTAATCAGATGGCTTATGATTCTCGGAGATAACTTTATGACTTCTAATGACAAGACCATTCAATCCTTTATGTAAGTGACTTGTAACAATGCATTATGGGAGTAAAATACATTGACAATTATGCTCATAAGCGCCATCTAATGGACACAGAAAACTTTGTGACTGCAAACACAACGCTAGTCATGCGCTTCTGCATCTGTTCTACATACTGTGCAATACTAGTCCCTTGTACCCCTTGCCCTTCCCAATCCTCTTTGAGTACATCCGAAATTCCTCTCAGATGTCTACCATATAAGAGCTCAAACGAGGAAAAACCAGTTGAACTCTGGGGAACCTCTCGTATCGCAAATAATATGTATGGGAGTAGCATATCCCAGGCTCTTCCCTCTCTACTGACCACTTTCCTTAACATCCCCTTGAGAGTGCGATTAAACCTTTCGACGAACCCGTCAGTCTGAGGGTGGTACACTGAGGTTTTCAAGGCATGTATTTTAAATAGACAACACAATTCTCTCATGAGTCGGGAGACGAAAGGAATACCTTGATCAGTGAGTATATCCTTTGATATGCCTACTCCTGAAAATATATGCACCAGCTCTTTAGCTATAATTTTAGAGGTAGCCTTTACGTAAAGGTATGGCTTCGGGATACCGAGTGGCATAATTAAGTATGACCACGATATACTGGTGCCAAGGAACTGACTTACCTACTCCATGCCCCTGGCCAAAATAACCTCCGTAGGATCCTCTCCTGCGTTTTCTCTACCCCTAGGTGACCTCCGTACAGGTGTGTGTGTCAGGGTACCAGTGAATCAGGATGGAGGCAAAAAGGTACTGGTCAAAATGTTTATTAAAATAAAATAATAACAAGAATCCAAAGCATAAGACAAGCGGATGGTCGTGGATCAAGCAAAGGTCAGGAGCCAGAACGGGTAGTCACACAAGCCAAGATCAGGAGTCCAGAAATCCACGTAGTCCAAAATCAAGCAGGAGTCAGCATCAGAATAGGAGTCAAGCAGGCCTGGTCATACACAAGAATCAAACACTGGAAGCACGCACTCACGGGCTGGAACTACGAAAGGGCAACCAGCAACTGAACTAGCTGGGAAATATAGTCACAGCCTGCAGGAAGAGAAGGGGTTAACTTGGACACAAAAGTTATAAGAGGAAGTGGGTGCGGCCTAACAAACAGAGAGCCATGAGGAGGAGGAAAGCCAGTACAGGTAGGCTGAAACCCTGACAGTACCCCTCCCCTAACGACCCCTCCCCTGCGGGGAGGGACCAGGTTTAGAGGGGAAGTGTGTATGAAAGGCTCGTACCAGTCTAGGGGCATGAACACCCAGGGCAGGCACCCAAGATCGTTCCTCAGGTCCGTAACCTTTCCAATGAACTAAATACTGCAGGCGACCCCTAGACACACAAGAATTGATGATAGACTGAACTTCATATTCATCATGACCATTAACCGGAATCAGACGAGGAGCTGAAGCAGTGAATTGGTTGCAAACAAGTGGTTTCAGCAGTGAGACATGGACATTCGAATTACGCATGTTGGGAGGAAGATCTAAGGCATAAACCACCGGATTAACCTTGCGCAGAATACTGTAGGGACCCACAAAACGAGGGGCCAGTTTAGGGCTGAAACAACTAATCGATAAAATCGATAATAATCGATAATGAAAATCGTTGACAACGATTGTCATTATCGATTAGTCGAATCGATTTTTATTGATTATAAAAAGAGTTTTTTTTTCAGAGCAAATGCTCTGAAAAACTCCTCTCCTTCTATAATCCGACCTCAAATAGAGATCGGATTATAACACTAGAATCCAGATCCCCCGCAACACTGACAACTTCCGCCTCTCCCCTCCACTTCCGCTGGGGCTCCTACGATGCAGCGCCAGCATCACATGATGTAGAAGCCCCAGCATAAGTGAAGGGGAGTAACGTCTGTGCACATCGTGCAGACCCCCGCCGGCTGACAGAGAATTGAGGTCTCCTGCAGAGGATCATCCTCTGTCAGCTGGTGGGGGTCTGCACGATGTGCACAGACAGCCTCTGTTACTCCCCTTCATTTACGCTGAGGCTTCTGTGAAGCTCCAGCGAAAGTGCCTGTCAGCAACGGAAGTTCGCAAAACACCAGGGAGTCGGGAGAGAGGTAGAGTGGTGTATGGGAGGGGGGAGGAGGTAGAGTGGTGTATGGGAGGAGACAGAGTGGTGTATGGGGAGGGGGGAGGAGGCAGAGTGGTGTATGGGAGGGGGAGGAGGCAGAGTGGTATATGGGAGGGGGAGGAGTTAGAGTGGTGAGAAGGCAGAAAGGTGTATGGGAGGGAGAGGAGGCAGAGTGGTTTATGGGAGTGGTGTATGGGAGGGGGAGGAGGCAGAGTGGTGTATGGAAGTGGTGTATGGGAGGGGGAAGGAGGCAGAGTGGTGTATGGGAGTGGTGTATGGGAGGGGGGAGGAGGCAGAGTGGTGTATGGGAGGGGGAGGAGGCAGAGTGGTGTATGGGTGAGTTATAGTGGTGTATGGGGGTATAATGAATTTCAGCGAGGCAGAGTGGCATATCTGGGGGAGTTGGAGTTAGAGTGGTGTATAGGGGGAGTAAGAGTGGTGTATAGGGGAGGTAGAGTGGTGTATGGGGGTATAATGAATTTCAGAGTGGCATATCTGGGGGAGGCAGAGTGGTGAATCAGGGAGTATAATGAATTTCAGGGTGGTGCAGGGCATTTATGGGGGGCGGAGTGGCATATCAGGGTGCACAGTGGCATATAGGGAGGTATAAGGCATAAATGGGGGCGAGTGGCATATTGGAAGTTATAAGGCATATCAGGGGGCACAGTGGCATTTAGGGGGTATAAGGCATATCAATATTAGGCATATTAGGGGGGCATAAGACATAACTGGGGGTAAAAGGGGGCTCAGTTGCATATCACTGGCATATAAGGAGTATAAGGCATATCAGGGGGCACAGTGGAATCTCTGGCATACAGGAGGTATAAGGCATATCTGGGGGAAGAGTGGCAAGCTGAGGGTCAGATGTGCATAACTGGGGGCAGTTTGGTAAATACAAGAAAATATAAACAAGGTTTTTTTCTCATAGTCTTTATTAAATATGAAAAATAGTTAACATATGAATTAATATTTACTAATAACTTTGTATTAAAACCTAGTTTGAGAAACACTGTTTGGGTTCTTGTAGCTTTTATTATTATGTCAGTAAAATAAGAAGGTGAATAGAGAAATGCCATTGTGATAAAGAGATGAAAGTGTAAATTGTAAGTTTTTTATTACATTATTTTAAATTTAAAAAAAGCATTTTTTATCTGATTAATTGATTAAAAATAATCGGCCAACTAATCGATTATTAAAATAATCGTTAGTTGCAGCCCTAGGCCAGTTTGTGAGAGGGAACTCGGAGGTTCAGATTGAGAGAGGATAACCAAACCCTCTCCCCGACCTGGTAGGAAGGAGCCGGAAGTCGTTTGCGGTCAGTCTGGAGCTTGTAACGGCGTGCCGATAACTGGAGCGAGTCCTTGACCCGTGCCCACATGGATCGGAGTTCGCGTAGACGGTCCTCGAGAGCAGGAATGCTCTGGGGTGGAAAGCTATCGTGTAGCATGACAGGTTGCATCCCGTAGTTTAACAGGAAAGGCGAGAGACCAGAGGCGGTGGATACATGGCTATTACGAGCAACCTCCGCCCAAGGCAACAGGTCAGACCAGTTGTTCTGATGATACGAAACATCTCTATCTCTATCCAAGACTATTTCTTTATTTATTCCATGCAGCCATGAAGATCTCCCTAGTAAAGACATTTGCCAATTCTTGTGCAGATGGGAGTTTCTTAAGTGGGATACAGTGGCGCATCTTGGAGAACTGATCCACTACCATCAGAATGACAGTATTGTTAAGGGAGGGAGGAAGTTCCACAATGAAGTCCATAGAAATGTGTGTCCAAGGTCTTTCGTCATTGGGAATAGGTTGCAGTAAACCCACAGGAAGATGCCTCAGATCTTTACTTTGAGCAAAAGTCTGGCAGGAGACAATAAATTCCTGAAAATAATTGCGGATCTTGGGCCACCAGAACTGGAGGGGTCATACCCCAAATCATTTGATTCTTACCAGGGGGGCCCGCGGCCTTAGATCAATGGTAAGTGCGCAACAAGGAATGTCGGAGGGGAACAGGTACGTAGCACTTGCCAGGCGGTGTGCACGATGGAGCCTGATTTTGTGCAGCCAGGATTTTCTCCCCCAATGGGTAGGTCAGACTGGTATGGATGCTTGCCAGGATGCGATCGGGAGGAATAATCGGTGTCGGAGGCACTTCTTTGGAAGAGGAAGTGAATTGTCGAGATAAAGCATCCGCACGTACGTTTTTCGAGCTCGGGAGATAAGATACCAGAAAATTGAACCTGGAAAGGAAGGCCCACCAAGCTTGCTGAGGAGTCAATCTTTTGGCCTCAGAGAAGTAGGTCAAATTCTTGTGATCCGTTAGAATCAAAACAAGTGTCATGGTCCTCTCGAGGAGATGACGCCATTCCTTGAGTGCCAAAATTATAGCCAGAAGTTCCCTATCACCAATCTCGTAGTTGCATTCGGCTGGAGAGAGTTTTTTAGAGAAGAAGCCACACAGGTGTAGCGGGCCTTCAGGTTTAGGATGTTGAGACGGAAGGGCGCCTACTCCTGTCTCAGATGCATCTACCTCCAAGATGAATGGCAGTGTCGGGTCTGGGTGAACCAAGACGGGAGCGGACGTGAATGCTTTTTTCAAACGCCTGAATCGCAACCAGAGGCCATCTTAAAGGATCGGGTGAGATCAGTGATGGGTTTGACCAAATCAGAGAAGTTGCGAATGAATTTGCGGTAATAATTAGCGAAACCGAGGAAGCGTAGGACAGACCGAAGACCAACAGGACGGGGCCAATTAAGTACCGCAGAAACCTTTTGAGGGTCCATAGAAAAGCCTTTATCAGAAATAATATAGCCCAAAAACGCAACAAAATTAAAATAAAACAGCAAACAGTTCTTAAAAACAAAGGGACTTAAACACAGGACCCTCACTCACGAGTTTCTCCAATAAGTTGGCCTGTGGGAACTCCTTAAATCCAGACAGTTTCTTATGATGTTGTTCTGATCACAGAATATTGTGGAGTTCTGCTTTGAGGTCGCTGCATTGTCCCTAAAATCAGGCTGTTTTGCAAGAAAACACCCCTCTGACCACATGACCAATTATATGACACCTTTTCCAAGAATTGGTTCCCATCTTTGATGTGCCAATAAGTTATGGTGGGGTAAAGGTGCCCCTCCACTTAAGATAGGAATGGAATTCCTATAACTCAGGGTCCCTATCTGTTAGGCCATGAATCACCACAGGGGTCCTTTGGGAAGATGACACTTCTAGCCAGAACAGATACAGAGGGCATGCACAAAGAAGCACATTTAATTCAACCTCAGATTAACTCATTGAATGCTTAAACAAAGAAACTAATCACCTCTGCTGGGTTACCCTTCCATGCATCCACTACATTATATGAGTTAATCATGACATGCGAACCAAATTGTAGGCCCCACGTAAATCAAAGCTTGGCCCCTTTTAACCGATCAAAAAGCTTTTTTTGAATGTAATTTTATTCAGACCTCTGTAATCAATACAGGGCTTAAATTCAGCCCCCTTCTCTTTGACAAAGAAAAAAATGGCCCTAGTGGGGGAAGTGGATTTATGTATAAATCCCCTAGCCAGGGCATTGGAGTGGCAACACCAGGGTAGCATCAGTACAAAGGACCTTGATGACTTCACGAAGACACTCCTTTTGGCAAGAAGGCGACCAGGCTAATACCTCAGACTGCCAGTCAAGGGTAGGATTATATTTTTGTAACCAGGGATAGCCCAATACCACGGGAAAGTAATGAGATCATCTGGAACTGGATCTTCTCCTGATGGAGAGTCCCGATGGACATGGAGAGAGGAATCGTCTCCTTGGTAATGGACGGCCAAGGGCTTCTCCCAGTTAATAACAGGTATACAATGGTTAGCCACAAAGGAGGTGGCAATAAAGGCATCGGCAGCACCTGAGTCTATGAGTGCTTTGGTAACAATCAAAGGAACCGGCCATGACAGAACAACCGTAACTAGAGGATTGTTTTTGAAGATGTTAGGGGACCGGGTAAGCCCACCTAGAGTGTGTCCCCGACCAGGCCCTAGGTGCGAGCATTTTTCCGGGCGAGTTGGGCAGGAATGTAGGAAATGTCCACTCTGGCCACAGTAAAGACATAGGCCCTCCCTCCTACGGTACGCTCTCTCATGGGCTCAACGCCCTCCGGCAGGACGTCCACAGGAGGCGTCCACAGGAGGAGAGGGAGGAATGGGTGGGTTCAAAAAGGTTGGCGCCAACCTTATAGGATGCCTCCTATGGCGTTCCTTGAAAGAGGTTCTCTCCCTAAGCCTTGTATCAATAAGGGTCAGGAAAGTGATTAAGGCTTCGAGGTCAGTAGGGAGATCCCTGGCTGCTACTTCATCCTTAATGGAATCGTTCAGACCATGGAAGAAAGCAGCCACTAGAGCCTCTTTGTTCCACCCGACCACCTCGGCCCAGGTATGGAACTCAGACACATAATCAGACACAGTCCTATTACACTGGCGAATGGACATAAGGTGTTTGGCAGCAGAGGTAGCGCAGGCCAGAACATCGAAGAAGAAGAAAGAAACCACAAACTCTGCATAATTTTGCACAACCGGCCGATTCACCTCCCAAAGAGGATTAGCCCATGCTAGAGCTTTGTCAGTTAGTAGCGAGATCAGGAAACCAAACCTGGCCCGCTCGGTCGGAAAAGCATTTGTACTTCAGCAGCCAACTGGTCCAACCTGTGATCCTGTTGGTCTAACCGTAGGAACGGGATAAGTACCAGTACCATCAGGATTCATGGCTCTTTCATAAGGAGGAAAGCCAGTACAGGTAGGCCGAAACCCTGACAGTGTGTTGGCAAAGTCTAGAACCTTTTTTTACCTCCTCCTCCGCGGGTAGAGGAGCTGAGACGATAGGCTCAGTGCTTCATCTTACAGCGGAAGAGAAACAGCGCCGCAGAACTTTGGGGTTGTGTTTTTTTTATTTGATTTATGCATGCCCCAGAAGTTCGGGAGACAGGAGGTGCTTCACTAAGTGCTGCTGTTCTCAGTCACAAAGACTTTTTGTTCCCATCATGCTACAGTGGACAGGCCGCCAAGTGGCCACACAAGCTTTCATCGATTCGGGGCCGCTGAGAATTTCATAGACAGAATTTGGGCTCTGGAAAATAATATCCCTTACAGCCAAAGTCTCTGAAGACCTCGATCTCAGCTTTAGACGGGTCTCCACTAGGAACTGGGATTGTGTCCCTCCAAACTGAGATTATTGGTGCCGTAGTCGGTATTCTCCACTCTGAAGAAATACAATTTGATGTCTTGTCCAGTCCACATATACCCATCATATTAGGAATATCTTGGCTTCAACAACATAACCCCAGCATAGACTGGAGAGAAGGACAGATTCTGGCTTGGAGTAAAGAGTGTTTAGAGAACTGCTGCAATACTCCCACCAAGTTGAATTTAATTCTAGAAGTACATGCTAAAGATCCACGTCAACTTGTACCTTCTCAGTACTGGGATTATTTAGATATTTTTTCTAAACGAAAAGCAGAGACTTTACCTCCGCACCGTGCGTATAATTGTACGATAAAATTGTTACCCGGCACCAACCCACCCTAGGGACACACATATCCCTTATCTCAACCTGAGAATCAGGCTTTGGCTCAATATATTGACGAGAGTTTAAAAAAAGGATTTATCAGACCTTCAGCATCCCCGGCGGGAGCAGGCTTCTTCTTTATCTCCAAAAAAGACGGTTCATTACGCTTATGCATCGACTATCGAGGGTTACATAAGATAACCATAAAGAACAAGTACCCTCTGCCTCTCATAATAGAACTATATGACCAACTGAGGGACGCCACCATTTTTACGAAACTTGATCTTCGTGGGGCGTATAAGCTGGTTCGGATTAAAGAAGGTGATGAGTGGATGACCGCTTTCAATACCAGATACGGACATTACGAATACCTTGCGACGCCTTTTGGGCTATGTAACGCCCCAGCCATATTCCAGAACTTTGTAAATTACATTTTTCGTGACATGTTGCTGTCCCATGTTATGGTGTATCTCGACGATATTTTTATTCATTCTAAGAATCTGGCGGAGCATCGGCAACATGTTAGCCAAGTATTGCAAAGATTACGAGGACATTCACTATTTGCTAAGGCCGAAAAATGTTAATTTGAATGTGGCAAGGTGAAGTTTTTGGGCTATATCTTATTTGCTGGGCAATTGGAGATGGATCCTGATAAGTTGCCAGCCATCAAAGACTGGAAGGAACCCTCTGATATTAAGGGTATACAGTGATTCGTAGGATTTGCCAATTACTATCGCCGTTTCATTCGGAATTTTTCTCAGATCATCGCTCCAATAATTGCTCTCACTCGGAAGGGGGCTAATCCAAAATCTTGTACCCCGGAAGCTAAAGGAGCCTTTGAGAAACTAAAGCTGGCTTTTACTACAGCCCCAATCCTGATTTGCCCTTTATTTTGGAGGTCGACGCTTCGGAAACTGGAGCCGGAGCCATTCTGTCCCAGTGGAATCAAATTTCCAATCGTCTTCACCCTTGTTCTTATTTTTCTAAGACTTTCTCTACCGCCGAACAAAATTATGATATCGGAAACCGTGAACTATTGGCTATTAAATTAGCCTTAGAGGAATGGCGACATCTGCTTGAAGGGACTGCGGTTCCTGTTATGATTCTGACTGATCATAAGAATCTAGTATATATCGAAAAGGCCAAAAGACTCAATCCTCGGCAGTTGTTTTTTACCCGTTAAAATTTTTCTCTCTTTTCGTCCGGGTTCCAGAAACACTAAAGCAGACGCACTGTCCAGGAAGCATGCCTGCAATGACGATTAGCTTGCTGCTTATAAATATTAGCTGCCCCGGATAAGGATTGTTGGACCGAGTTCCAAAGGGTAGGTAATTGTTCTATATCAGGGGTGTCAAATTTTTTTCTGTAGTGGGCCACTTCATCAGATCTGCCGATCTTACGCGGGCCGCACCTCGAGGTCTTGGGGGCCGCATTTGGCACGTGGGCCGCATGTTGGACGCCCCTGTTCTATATAGTGATCCACTGCTGGTACCTGAGTCAACATAAATGTGTGCTTGAAGAGGGTGTGAAGACCAGTACGGGGGAGAAGGATACGTAAGAAGAATATAGTAATGAATTGGGACTTTCCTTTTATATGTGGAAGATACAGCTGCAGCCCTTAAGGAATACTCCTGATGAAGCCCAATACGGCGAAACGCGTTGAGTGACGACTTTTTTTGGACTTTTATGGACTTTTCATGTTATTTTACCAGTATTAATACTTCTGGTTTTATACATTTTATATATTTCGTTTATCTTATCATTTTTATAATAGCATTCAGCAATAAATAGATTTTTTATCAGACCCATATTCTGGACAGTTACTGTATTGACATACTGTGCACTCATGATTATTTAAGCATCAGTTCCACTGAACTGAGGATCACACAGACTGGACCAGTTGGTGACCGGGAACTACAGGCTCATTTATATCCTCCTAAGTGTAAGTACATCTCCACGCTTTGCGTCTTCTACACTTAAATACAGTAACACACTATTGGATCCTTTTTGTGTTTCTTCCTTTGGATATATATTCTCTGTGTGGACCTTCATGTGACCCCTGCTACGCATTGAACCACAAAGGAACACTGTGAGTGCAAATCTGCAACACGCAGGGCTGACTATACTTAATTATACATCTACACTATATATTTTTTCTTTTTTCCAATATAACTCTGGATTTTCATCATATGGAACATACGAGCGCCCCTCAACATAAATGTGTCTGGTAATACAGAAGGGTGATACCCATAATTACAAAAGAATGGAGACAACTTAGAGGCCTCGTGACAAGAATTATTCCTCCCAAATTCGGCCCAAGGCAAAAGTTGTGTCCAATTATCTTGGTGATCATTAATGAATAAACAAAGAAACTGTTCAAGCGATTGATTGGTTCTTTCTGAGATACGGTTGGTTTACGGGTGGTATGCAGAGGAGGAATCCAGAGAAATATTTAGGGATTTACAGAACGTTTTCCAAAACATAGCAGTGAACGGAACCCCTCTATCTGAGACTATTTGATTAGGAAGACCATGCAGACAAATTATTTCTTTAACAAATATGGGAACAAGTTCAGGGGCAGAGGGTAATTTGGGAAGGGGAACGAAATGAGCCATCTTAGAGAAACGATCGATAATGACTAAGATCACGGTGTTCCCTTCGGACATCGGGAGTTCTACAATAAAATCCATGGCTAAATTAGTCCAAGGGCGTGAGGGGACGGGCAAAGGCTGAAGCAGACCTGCAGGTTTCATGAAGCAACAAAATCTTTACAATCCTCCACCACAGTAGGCCACCAAAAACGTCTCCCTATTAACTCATGAGTGCGACGAGCGCTGGGATGTCCAGAAGATGCGTGCGCCCAGGCTAAAACATTATTTCTTTTCTCTTCAGGAACTAACAAGGTGTCTTGGAACCTAGACGATAAGATATAATAAACTGGAATCTGGAGGGGAATAGAGACCATCTGGCTTGCCGAGGGTTAAGTCTTTTGGCTTTGCTGAGATATTCTAAATTTTTATGGTCGGTTAAAATGGTGATGGGATTCCTGGCTCCCTCTAATAAACGCCTCCATTCCTGTAAGGCCATAATTATGACCAAAAGTGCACGATTGCCCACATCATAATTGAGTTCAGATGGGGATAATTTTTTAGAAAAATACGCACATGGGTGAAGCTTATCATTAAACTCCCTTCTTTGGGAAAGCACCGCTCCAATCCCTGGAGGCATCCACTTCAATAAAGAAAGGTTTAGATACATCAGGGTCCCTCGGTACAGGGGCTGTGGCAAAGGTGTCTTTCAATTGAGCAAAAGCCTGTTTCACTTCTTCAGACCAATTTTCACAGTCAGCACCACTTCTAGTCAGGCTAGTGAGGGAAGCCACAATTATGGAGAAATCTCAAATGAACTTCCTGTAATAATTGGCAAACCCAAGAAACCTTTGAAGAGGCTTTAAGGCATGGGGTTGAGGCCAATCAGAGATAGCCATTTCTTGGGATCCATCTCAAATCCAGATGCCCATATAATAAATCCTAAAAAGGAGACTCTGGGAACGTCAAACACACATTTCTCGAGTTTAGCATATCGTTGATTCTGACGCAATTGCTGCAGTACGATACGAACATGACTACGATGTGATTGTAAATCGGATGAGTGGATCAGTATGTTGTCCAAATATACGATGGCAAATTGCAAAGAGATGTCCCGGAAGATATCATTAATGAATTCCTGAAAAACAGCCGGTGCATTGCATAACCCAAAAGGCATAACAGTGTATTCATAGTGCCCCATTCGGGTGTTAAATGTGGTCTTCCACTCATGTCCCTCACAAATACATATCAGATTATAGGCCCCTCTGAGATCTAATTTGGTGAATACAGTAGAACCCCGGAGTCGATCGAATAATTCGGGAATGTGTGGCAGAGGATATTTGTTTTTAATGGTAATAAGGTTAAGTCCCCTATAGTCGATGCAGGGTCTTTTTTAGCTATAAAGAAGAATCCTGCCCCAGCTGGCAAGGTGGATTTCCAAATGAACCCCCTCTTCAGGTTATCTTTGATGTGCTCTTCCAATACCTTGGATTCCGGTAAGGATAAAGGGTACGTACGTCCTCTAGGAGGTATAGTGCCAGGTAGAATGTCTATGGGACAGTCATAAGGACGGTGGGGAGGAAGAACCTCAGCTTGTTTCTTGTCAAAAACATCTTGAAATGCTTGATAAGCATAGGGTATCGCAGCCGCGGAGATGGAGGTGTTTTTAGATACAATGGAAAAGAGGCATTGTTTAGGCAGGACGAACCCCATGCAATAACGTCCCCAGACTGACAATTAATGGAGGGATTATGGGCTCGTAGCCAGGGAAGACTCAAAATAACAGGACATTGCGGAGACGAGGACGTGAAAGCTCAAGGATTCCTGATGCAGTAATCCAACCGAGAGCAAAAATGGAGACGTCTGCTGAGTGATGAAGGATGGGTGAAGAGGTTTGCCGTCAATGGCCGTGATAGCAATAGGTGGAAATATCTTGCAAAGTGGGATCTGGTGATAAAAGGCGAAGGCCTGGTCAATAAAATAACCCGCAGCTCCCGAATCCAGCATCGCCTCGGTAGAAATGTTAACCTTATTCCACACTAATGAAAGGAGTAAACAGTCTTTATTCTTGAAATCAGGAGCTCGAGAAATCTCACCCAGACAAGGCTCCTTCAATTGAACTGGGTGCGAGAGTTTTCCGGCTTATTAGGACAGGAACAGACTAAATGACCCTTGCGCCCACAATATAGAGAGAGTCCTTCAGTTCTACGACGGTTCTTTTCGGCGGGGATTAATTTAGTAGCCCCCAATTGCATTGGTTCTTCAGGATGGGAAGCTGAGGTAGAAGGCCCAGAGGTAGGTACAGCTTGAGGTAGGCGGTAGAAATTCCTCTCCCATCTTTTGGCTCTCTCTGATTCTGTTATCAAGTCTGAGAGCTAAGGATACAAAATCTTCCAACTAACCTGGTTGGTCTCTAGTGGATAACTCTTTTAATCTTTCAGAGTCCATCATAAAAAGCCGCAATCAGAGCTTTGTTGGACCAATTAACCTCTGCCGCGATTGTTTTCAACTCTATAGCATATTCAGCCACCGATCGAGATCCTTGAGAGGAATGCAACAGGGATAATGAAGCTGTAGCGGCCTTGCCTGGTACATCAAATGTCTTATGAAAAGCCAATAAAAAGGAACTGCAATTATAAATCAAAGGAGAGTTTTTTTCTCATACTGGAGAAGCCCAGGCCAAGGCTTTGCCGGACAGTAAGGAAATCAGATATCCCACTTCACAGAAGGGAACATATGTGGAGATATTTCAAACTGGGTGGAGCATTGATTCAAAAACAGGATTCAGGATCTCCGTTGTACCTGTTAGGTGCTGGTAGCTTCATAGGAGCCGATATGTAGACAGCGGCTGTGGCTGGAGGAGCAGAGTCAGACGCAGACGAGGAAGCGGATACGGAAGCTGGGCCACCCGAACTGGTGTCTGACCGGGCGGCCATCTGCTCCAAGGTGTCTTGCATATTTTAAAATCTAGATTCGTGAGATTCCAGCAGTTGGCCATGAGTAGTCAGAACCTTGTGCAACTCCGAGGTATCCATGACCCTGTTGCCCGTCATAAGTCCCAGACCCTGATGCCCGTCACGCACAGGCATCCACCTGCCTGTGCTTGCCGGGACCCAGGACTGTGACACTATGGGAGAACCAGAGCCACAAGCGACTGGACCTCTCCCCAACAGTACGAGGGGAAGACCTTGTGCTGAAGATCTCGGCAGACTTCAACAGAGGAATCTGGGCTGCAGGAGGAGAACTAGAAGGCCACTGGGGTCCCTGACATATGACAACATTGGGGAACCCACCTACTCAGTCCCAACCCACGTACAATAAATTAATAAATGTGTTGCATACCATAACTGAAATTTTTTATGAAAGTGCTTTGCTGTTCTAAGTCCTGTATCATGTGCCATACTATGTTACACTGTTGTGTACTTAGCTAGGATGATCTGTTCCTGCCATTTAGAACAGGAAAAGGCTTAATCAATAACCAGTCCAAAGGTCGACAGCATAGGTTCATAAATATGAGATGTAGCAAAGGTTCAAGGCAGGAGAAAATCAACAATAGTGCAAGACAAGGTCAAGATGCTATGAAAATACAGAAAAGTATTGTTGCTTTTGCAACAATCTGCAGCAGAGCTGGAGGGTGTGAGGGGAATATTTAGGGCTAAAGGTAATAATTACTCCTTTGCAGCACCCTCTGAGACTGACCTAACAGGACTCCAGTAGCATGGCCATGACGGACAACTGTATCCATGTACTGACCCCCTGGTGGGAATGTACCCTGTAAAGTTACCACAAAAAATCATCACTACCAGGGACATGACAATTGTACATTTATTGTTGGGGCTAACACAGCACAGTCTCTTTCTGAAGATACGTGTTGCCGCTTTGAAACTCCCAAATACATGACACACAACCATTTTTATTGTGGACATTAAATACTGTAGTATTTTAGCATTATAGAAAACCTGATTTTATATTATTTTGTTCAAATGACATTACATTTATTTATATAGGGCCAGCAGATTCTGTAGCGCTTTACAATCAGAGTAGGTAGGATACATTAAAAATCACAAACAATAACTAACTTGTACAAAATGTTGTTGGTTGTTCAGATGGCTGGGAAAGGTTGCTAGCCGAGAGTGTTATAAGGGGTGGTTTTTCTGCGTCTCGAGGGTGAGAGATGAGCTTTTAGAATTTTAGAATTTGCATATGAGGGAGAAAGTGTGTCAGAATGTGGAAGGAAATTCCAGAGAAGGGTGAAATCCTGGGTGCAAGAGTGGGAAGAGATAATGATGTAGAAGAGAGACGAAGGTAATTGAGGAACGAAGAGGACAGTTAGGGTATATTTAGATAGGAGGATACAGATATAAGGGGGTGCAGAGTTGTCAAGGGCTCTGTAGGTCATCGTCAGAAATTTGAATTTGACTGCAGGGTATCGAGAGCAAGTGGAGCGACTGGCAAAGAGGAACGAAATGAGAATTATGACCTTTCATTATTGCCCCAAACATGTATTTTTATATTAAGAAGCCAATGCAGACATGTGCATGACCCAAACACACTGATGGAGCATTAAACATTGAGTAATTTTATTGAATGAGAGCCAAGGCCCCACTTGGTCCAGGGGCCCAGCTAGCTGCCTGAGTGATATGGCACTAAAACTGGCTTTGCACAATTTGGACTGCACATAAGTTCACTTTCTGTAATGTAAGTGAGCAGATTTTTTTATTTTGTATTAAAGCCAACTTTATGATTCTAAAAGAAGCAGGCTGTCTTTTGAGCTGCAGATAAAATAACTTGAAGATCTGTGAACTTGGAAATTTGGAGCCTGAAGAGTGCATCATCATTCCTTTCTTGGACACTCGATTATATGGACTTTATGCAATTATATTGATTGGCGAATTTGTATATTAGTGTGTGTGTGAGTATGCTGCCAAAAAAGCTATGCATCCGAATGCACAAAGGAACTTTCTAGGTGCAAGAGTATGTGCAAGAGTGTGCAGCTGCAGGGGGGGGAAATGACAAAAGAGAGGGGAGGGGAATTATCATGTAGTGTACACAGTGTCTGCAATGGAGCCGCCCTAAGTTATACTTGTTTGTCTGTATTAATTATAATGCACAGCTTTCCTTACAAGCACTGAGACGGTTAATTGTAATTTGCATATTAATTATGCTTTCTTATAAAAATTACCTAAGATGTATTAGCTAGTGATGTCCGGATCATGAACGAATCATTCATTTGATCCGAATCTTTTTAGTGTTCCGGATGAATCGGTTCAGTAGACTGAACGATTCATTTGTAGCAGTTCAGTCTGTGAATCATGCAGTTGTAACCTGATCCTAGAGCAAGTCATCTGCAGATCACTCAGACACAGACTCTGGGATCAGGTTACAGCTCATTAATTCACAGAGGAACGATGACTCATAGAGTCAGAGAGTCGTTCAATGATTCATATGATTCAAATGATTCATATGATTCAGTGATTCAAATGATTCGAATCTTACAAGGATCCGTATTTTACAGGGATCCGAATCTTACAAGGATCCGAATCATTCAGAGAATATCACATAATAAATACATTAATAATCACTGCCCCCATGATTTACATTCCCCTTTACCTCCAACTGCACCTTAAGTTAACTTTATTAAATTAATTAAATTAACCCTTAGCATTAAATTAACCCTTAACACCCCATCAACCATGACTGCCCCTAAAATTAACCCTTAACACCCCATTAAGCATAACTGCCTCTAAATTAACCCTAAACACCCCATTAAGCATAACTGCCCCTAAATTAACCCTAGACACCCCATCCACCATAACTGCCCCTTTAGTTTGTGCTTTGTGTTAGCAACAGCAAGAGACAAAGTAAATCTTTCTTCTTAATATTATTAATTAATAATTTTATTGGATATATTTATTTTTAATTTCATTTGTTTTGTCATGTCAGTCCATCAGTGACACTAACTGTTTTGCTAAACATTATTATTTTCACATTTTTTATTTTATTTTATTAAAAATCCCTCAGGGTTTTGCTCACCTCAGTCCATCAGTGAAGTGAACTCGTTGGGCTACTGAGTCCAGCCGCATAAGTGCTGTGTGTTTTTTTTGGGTGTTTTTTTGTTCAACAAGCAGTGAAACTAACTGTTTTGCTGTTAAATTTTATTTTATAATTTCTTTTAAAGAAAGATTGACTGTGTGATGACAATTGTACTAAGCAAAGCTTCAAGGTAGCTGTAGTACTACTAAGAAAGAAAATAATTTAACAATTTTTTGTAGATGTAGCAGAAGTAGTACAACTATATCTGTCTGCTTCTGTATCTGATTTAGCCCCTTCACGTCAATGCCCATACATGTACGGGCTCACAATGCATTGTTATTAATGGGTTTACAGACAACCCATTGTCCTTAAGGGGTTAAAGTTAAAGCTGTTCAACATGATAATGCATTATAGTTAACTTTTAATTAATAACACCATTTAGAAAAGGACACAAGAAAAGGAGGGAGGGACAGGCTCCATCTACCACCACCACCACCAGCAGCAGTTCTTCTACGACGCAGCCTTTGCGTCAGTCTAGTCAGACAAGTAGGCCAAGCTCTCGGTTATTATTTGGGGAATCATTGCTTGAAGGATCTATGTCATCCAGTAAAGAAAAGGCACCAATAGCAGGCAGTAGTAGTGCTGCTAGGCCCACAAGCTCTATGTTTTTTTTACGGAAAGCCGAAAGCACCAAAAGCACCTTCAAAGTTAAAGGGTAGCAAAACTAGTACTACTACTAGCCCAGTGAGTAAAAAGAAGTGCCTATTGCCCCCAGCATCATCTTCCTCATCCACGAGCGGCATGCAAGGTACCAAGCAGAGCAAGTTTAGCGGCAAGACTGAGAGTGGTGTTTCCAATCCCAAGCGATCTCGTTCTTTCTCATGGAAGCTTTTTGTAGATAATCCGCCTCCCAAGACCACCACCACTAGTGCTGTGTCTGCTGTTACCACTGGTACCACCACACCATTTCCTCTTAGCACCACCTCTAGCAAGCCAACAAGTCCTTACAATATTTTTGTAAAGACAGTTAGAGAGAGGGCTACACATAGTGGAACTCCATCTAGCAAGATACCAGAGAAGCATGAGACTGAGAGGCCAAGTGCAGAGTTAGGCTCTGTTCTTCCTGATAGTACTACTACTAGTAGTAGTGAAACTAGTCATGATATCAGTCTTAGCAGCCTAGCAAGAATTCCATTTGATCTGGCTAATGAAGAACTTGACTATGAGCCAGAAGAAGTGGAGGAGAGAATAGAGGAGATGAGTGGTCAGGAATCAGATTCTATAGGGAGCAGTCTACGAATAACTATTTTTCCTGAGCCTCCACCTTCTCCGCTACTACTATCATCACCACCAACACCAAAACCTACCAAATCTGGTAGAATTAAAGAAATTAGCAGTCCCGCTAGCATTTCTATGGCTAGTAGTCCTGTTTGCACTGGCACAGTTCTCCATGCAGAAGTGATGGATGAAAAACACACTTCCAAAAATATTCTGCATGCAATAAGGAAATGTTTTGCCTTTGTGTGGGAGCAGAGGCACCAATGTTGTAGTTGGGTTTGTGGTAACTGACGGAGGTGCAAACATGGAGAAAGCGCTGTGAGATGGTCATATTGTTGGTGTGAGCTGTGCAGCCCACATCATCCATTTTACAGTCAAGTCAGCAATGTCAGAAGAAGTAATGTAGCAGCAGTAGTTCAGTCACGCTCCACTTTAGATATGCTAATCTTGCAGTAGAGGACAATCCATAATCTTGCAGCAGAGCACAATATTGGGATTACATCTCCATTGAATAGGGAGGATTGGACAGTGATCGCTCAGCTAGTGGCAGACCTTAAACCATTCAGGGATGCCATTGAAAATTTAAGGTCAAACACTGCCAGTCTGGGCCAGGTAATCCCAGTGTTCTCCCATCTAGGCAGCAAGGTAGATGTGTTCCTTGAAAACTGTGAGGCTGTTCAAGGTGGCACTCTACATCCTGACGTAGCAGCCATAGTCAGTAAGGTGAAGGATCTGCTAAAAGTACGCCTTTGCAAACGAATGGAAGAAAGATCTGAAATGATGGTAGCGGGCCTTTGCGATCCAAGGATTAAGCTAGCAATCAAATTGAATGTTCTTAGTAGCTACTGGGAGAAATTGATTCAAAAGGTGCGTGACTGGCAGTGTAAAAGGACAATGCTGTCCCAGGATGGAGAGGTGCAGGAGGAAGAAGAGATGATGTTGTCTGCTACTCCTAGCAGCAGCAGTGCCGCAAGGAGCACAACACAGCTGAGTGGAGCAGCTGCGTTTTGGGAAGAGGCACTTGGGAGTATAGTCGAACCCACTGACAGAGGTAGCAGCAGAAAGGAGAGTAGTGCTGCTGAAATCGTCAAACTTTACCTCTGTGTAGTTCCTTCTGCGCCTAATGTTGACCCTCTTAGCTATGGGATGTCCGCCAACCACTGTGACTATGACTGGAAATATACTGAGTCCACAGCGCTCACGCATGGCACCTCATCTGATGGAGCAGATTGCCTTTCTTAAATTCAATCTGGCCAAGTTGGGATACCCAACTCTTAGCTTGGAAAATTAGTAGTTTCTCCTCCTAGCTGCGTCTGCTTGTGATGTGGCAACAGCTGCTACCTCCGCTGGCGTAGCCAGCTTACGCTTGGGCCTAGTGTTTGAGCTCTGGAAGTCCGCTCCCAAACATCAAGGACTGACAGTGTTTGGATGCTTTGCCCTGGGGTGAAACAGGTAAGTGGGTCGTCAATTGCCCACTCATTGACCTTTTCCGTTTCCAATGCTGCTTCTGCTGGTGGTGGTGCCAGTGTCTTTTGCCAGCCAGTTTGGTTCCTGGCTAAAGTCATGCCTAAAATGTCCCAAATGGTAAAGGTAGTTTCTCCCCCCCTGGCTGAGTCTGTATACGGTGTGGCAACGCCTGCTACCTCCGCCAGCGTAGCCAGCTTACGCTTGGGCCTAGTGTTTGAGCTCTGGAAGTCCACTCCCAAATGTCAAGGACTGACAGTGTTTGGATGCTTTGCCCTGGGGGTGAAACAGGTGAGTGGGTCGCCAATTGCCCACTCATTCACCTTTTCAATTTCCAATGCTGCTGGTGGTGCCAGTGTCTCTTCCCTGCCAGTTCGCTTCCTGGCTAAAGTCATGCCCAAAATGCCCCTAATGGTAAAGGTAGTTCCCCCCCCCCCGGCTGCGTCTTTTTGAGTTGTGGCAACGCCTGCTACCTCTGCCGGAGTGGCCAGCTTACGCTAGGGCCCAGTGTTTCAGCTCTGTAAGTCCACTCCCAAACGTCATGGACTCACAGTATTTGGATGCTTTGCCCTGGGGGTGAAACAAGTGAGTGGGTAGTCAATTGCCAGCTCATTCACCTTTTCCATTTCCAATGCTGCTGGTGGTGCCAGTGTCTCTTCCCTGCCAGTTCGCTTCCTGGCTAAAGTCATGCCCAAAATGCCCCTAATGGTAAAGGTAGTTACTTCCCCCTGGCTGCATCTGTTTGCGGTGTGGCAACGCCTGCTGCCTCCGGCAGAGTAGCCAGCTTACGCTTGGGCCTAGTGTTTGAGCTCTGGAAGTCCGCTCCTAAACGTCAAGGACTGACAGTGTTTGGATGCTTTTCTCTGGGGTTAAAACAGGTAAGTGGGTCGCCAATTGTCCACTCATTCACCTTTTCCATTTTTCAATCATCTACTTTTTCTTTGCAAATCTTGCTTTTTCCTTCCTTTCATTTCATTTTTTTCCGTCTGATTCACAACCAGCCAAACATAACACACACATATACAGAATTCACAAGGATCTTTCTTGTTATTTATGCAAATGTAGGTAAAAATAAATATAATAAAACACCTTTTATAATATAATACATATAAGAAATGTACCCATTATTTTTAACAACACCCATTAAATTTAAAATTAGATATTAATAATAGATCTTTAACCAAACCAGTGCACTACTACTATTCTTAACCTTACATTAACCCTAGTTAAGTCGTCTAAGCTTATTTTGAGTTTTTGTCCCACACTCTACCATCCGCATACCTGCCAACAGCCCCTCTTTTTCCGGGACAGTCCTGTTTTTTTGTCAGTCCTGTCCCGTCAAATTCAAGTAAACTAAGTATGCAAATGTAGGTAGGTAGAATAAATAAATTTATAACTTTATTAATATAATAAGAAATTAACCTCCCTTATTTTTAACACACTTTAAATTTAAAATGTGATAATATTAATAATAGAGCTTTAACTAAACCAGTGCACTACTACTATTCTTAACCTTACATTAACCCTATAAGTCTAAGCTTATTTTGAGTTTTTTTGTCCCACGTTCTTCCACCATTCTACCATTGTAGAGAAGTTGCAAATGTTAGCCAAGTACGTAAAATTGGTCTAAAATCCCCTATTTTTCTTTTATTCAACTTCTATTGATCTTATATGATAACTAAATATATTCCACGTTCCTCCAAGGCCAAGAAGGGCGGCTGCACACACGGACCTTTAAATCTTGGCACCAAAGCTGCTGCGGCAATGTGTTTTAACCCTGTATATTAACCCCTGCTAGGAAACTGGTGAAAACGAAGATGAAAACAAACACGAAAAACGTATACGAATATTCACCCGAACCGAACACAGGAGTGGGCGAATATTCGTAGAATATGAAGATTTTTTTCCCCCCGAAGACGCACATGAAGACTTCGCCGGCTCCCAAGTCTAATAGATAGTGCCAGCAGGTTAGAACCATTCTCCCTATCGAGTCTGCCAAACCTCTGAATATCTTTCTGAGTCCCTGGCCTTATATTTAACTTAGCCTTATGCCTATTCCATGCTTGATTAAACTCCTTACTTTTAAACCTTTGCCCCTCTAGTTTAAGACTACATTTGTTGTAGAAGTATTTCTTATTTTAAATAAACTCTCTTCCTTTATCATGTTGATCTATCATATCCCCCAGTGGGGGTCTTTCCTCCAGGCTATATATGTTAAGATCCTTTAACCTTTCCTGGTAGGTTTTATCCTGCAATCCATTAACCATTTTTGCACCCCTTCTTTAACTCCTTAACGTCCATTGACGGGTCAGGCACGTCACGCAAAAATGGCCAGATGACGACCAACAAGCTTTCTAACAAGCTTAGAAAGTGATCTTCACTTAAACAGTGTGTTGAGGCATTCAGCAACACCGAGATCGGCATCGGTGGTGGCGGACGCCCGTTTTAAAAGAGTTTAGGAGGCGATCGTTGATTGCCTCCTAAACTTCAATGGTGTCGCTGAAATGCCTCGATAACAAGGCATTCAACATTACCAAACACTCACCCCAGGACGCGCTGTGACCGCTCTGGAGGGCGGTCACAACCGCCTCTGCGAGTGATTTTGCCACTCGCAAGATGGAGGCGCGTCCTTTAAAAAAGTCAATGGAGCCCAGCTTTCTAATGACAATGTGATTAGTAAAATATTTCAAAAATTATTAAAAAAATATGGGAAAAAAAGCGTGGTAACATTTCAAAATAATTATGCATCAGAGGGACCATTCGGTTCCAGCAAAATGTAAAAAAAAAAAAGTCCAAAAAGAATAAAATAAATAAAATTTAAAAATTAAGTTATTATGAGCAAGTGCTAAAATTAGCACTGTATCTTCCCAAAAATCTTGACACGGAAAGAGTTAAAGTAAAAGCATTTCAAATACCGAAAAAAAAATGTATGGTTTGATGGGTTAAATTGGAGTGGCCGGGCTCAAAGATAGGGCATAGGCACAGACTGACCAAAATGGGAGGGGAGCACACTTCCCAAATGTGGCCTTTTAGCGCCCAAGCACCAGACAAACCCATGCATGGATATCACTGTACTCGGGAGATCCTGCTGATTGCTGTTGTTTGATAGTGACGTATACCTGGAGCTATAAATTTATACCTGAAGTACAATTTGTGTGCCAAACTTTGGCAAAGGCTGGTGGTAGAATCTCATGCATGGAAAGGGTTAAAATACTATTATTGAAATACCTTGGGGTGTCTAGTTTTCAAAAATATATGGTTTGATAGGGTAAATTGAATTAGCCGGCTTCAAAGATGGCCCTATTAGGACAGGGGGGGGAAGTAGGACCAGATTTAAAAGTTCCAAGTTAAAAAAATGCGTTTTACCTCCCAAACAACCCGACAAACATGGGAGGTATCACTGTACTCAGGAGATGTTGCTGAATACATATTGGAGTTTTGTTTGGAAGTGACATACACCAGGAGCTGTAAATCCATACCTGAACCGCAATTTTTGTGATAAAAAAACCCACAAAATAAATTACTACCACAAAGTTTGACAAAGGGTGGTAGTAGAATTCCATAGTGCATGGAAAGGATTAAAATACCAGAATTTGAAATACCTTGAGGTGTCTAGTAAATTGCATTGGCCAGCTTCAAAGATACCCAAAATGGCACATGGGGGAAGAATTTACAGATTTGGAAAAAAATGGTTTTGAAACAGCAAAACGCTACTTGTACTTATTGCCCAATAACTTGCAGAAAATAGCAAAAAAACATTGATTATTTCTAAACTCAGGACAAATAGTAGAAACTATTTAGCAGGTTTTTTCATTAGCTGTTTTGGATGAGTAAAAGATTTTTCAGGTAAAAGTCAGAAAATGTGTGTTTTTCTTTTGTTTTTTTGAGCATAATTTTTTTTTAATTATTTCTTGTCCTGAAAAAACAATATATAACTTGTGTGGGTACACTAAATGAGTGAGGAGAAAATTACATCTAAACACAAGCACCGCAAAAGTGTTAAAACTCGGTCCCAAAGGTTACAAAAAAGAGCCTGGTCCTTAAGGGTTTAAACTCTCTTGAAAGGATCTATGTTCTTTTGGAGATACGGTCTCCAGTACTGTACACAATACTCCAACTAAGATCTTACCAGTGCTCTATACTACGGCATGAGCACCTCCCCTCTTTCTACTTCTAATACGTCTCCCTATACAACAAAGCATTGTGCTAGCATTTCCTGGTGCTCTATTACATTGTCTACCTATTTTGTATTCTGTACTTGAGTTTTTATGCTCTAAGTGTATTATCTTGCAATTATCCACATTAGAAGTCAGATGCCATAGCTCATGACTAATCTTATCTAAAGCTAAAGCTTATCTCTCCAGGAACATCAACCCACTTCCAAATCTTTGTGTCATCAGCTAAAAGACATACCTCACCATCAAGACCTTCTGCAATACCACTAATGAAAATATTAAATAGAATGGGTCCAAGAACACATCCCTGAGGTACCCCACTGGTTACAAGACCTTCCTCGGAATATACTCCATTGACTACAACCCTTTGTTGTCTGGCACTCATCCACTCCCTAATCAATTTAACAATATTGGGATCTAAATCTCAGAGATTTATAATCTGTTTATTTATAAGTGCTTTGGCAGCTCATTTTGCATAATCACACACATTATATATATATATATATATATATATATATATATATATATATATACACACAGTATCCTTTGTAAATATTTTATTATATCTTTTCATGTGACAACACTGAATAAATGACACTCTGCTACAATGCCTGAATTACACTGTAAATTTGATGTCCCCTCAAAATAACAACACACAGCCATTAATGTCTAAATCTTGGCAACAAAAGTGAGTACACCCCTAAATGAAAATGTCTAAATTGAGCCCAACTAGCCATTTCCCCTCCCCCGGTGTCATGTGACTTGTTAGTGTTACAAGGTCTCAGGTGTGAATGAGGAGCAGGTGTGTTAAATTTGGTGTTATTGCTCTCACACTCTCTCATACTGGTCACTGGAAGCTAAACATGGCACCTCATGGCAAAGAACTCTCTGAGGATCTGAAAAAAAAGAATTGTTGCTCTACATAAAGATGGCCTAGGCTATAAGAAGATTGCCAAGACCCTGAAACTGAGATTGCCAAGACCATACAGCGGTTTCACAGGACAGGTTCCACTCAGAACAGGCCTTGCCATGGTCGACCAAAGAAATTGAGTGCACGTGCTCAGCGTCAAATCCAGAGGATGTCTTTGGGAAATAGACGTATGAGTGCTGCCAGCATTGCTGCAGAGGTTGAAGCGGTGGGGGGGTCAGCCTGTCAGTGCTCAGACCATACGCTGCACACTGCATCAAATTGGTCGTCCCAGAAGGAAGCCTCTTCTAAAGATGATGCACAAGAAAGCCTGCAAACAATTTGCTGAATACAAGCTTGGATTACTGGAACCATGTCCTGTGGCCCGATGAGATCAAGATAAACTTATTTGGTTCAGATGGTGACATTCAGGTGTGGTGGTAACCAGGTGAGGAGTACAAAGACAAGTGTGTGGGAGTGTCATGGTCTGGGCCTGCATGAGTGCTGCCAGCACTGAGGAGCTACAATTCATTGAGGGAACCATGAATGCCAACATGTACTGTGACATAGTGAAGCAGAGCATGACCCCCCCCTTGGAAACTGGGCTGCAGGGTAGTATTCCAACATGATAATGACCCCAAACACACCTCCAAGGCGACCACTGCCTTGCTAAAGAAGCCGAGGGTAAAGGTAAAGACTGGCCAAGCATGTCTCCAGACCTAAACCCTATTGAGCATCTGTGGGGCATCCTCAAACAGAAGGTGGGGGAATGCAAGGTCTCTAACATCCACCAGCTCTGTGATGTCGTCATGGAGGAGTGGAAGAGGACTCCAGTGGTAACCTGTGAAGCTCTGGTGAACTCCATGCCCAAGAGGGTTAAGGCAGTGCTGGAAAATAATGGTGGCCAGACAAAATATTGACACTTTGGGCCCAATTTGGACATTTCCACTTAGGGGTGTACTCGCTTTTGTTGCCAAGGTTTAGACATTAATGGCTGTGTGGTGAGTTATTTTAAAGGGAACAGCAAATTTACACAGTTATTCAGGCTGTACACTTACTACTTTACATTGTAGCAGAGTGTCATTTCTTCAGTGTTGTCACAGAGTTCTGCAGAGTTACTGACAACTATTTTCTGGTATGTGTAAAAAAAAGTGAGGAAAACCAGTATAGGGAATAGGATAGTGAATGATAGGACTAGTCAACCTTAATGACTTTCCTTGTGTATCTGGAACCACAGCTGCAACCCTTAAGTAACACTCTCCGGGTGTTGAAGTAATACAGCAAAAAGTCGGTATATATCCCTGTATATGGACCTCAAGGCCATCTCTATGACGCACTGAACCCCATCAACACACTGTGAGTGGGAAATCTGCGATACGCAGGGCATTACACACTGTTTTACTCCTACACTATATATTTTTTCTCTGTTTTATTTTTCATTGAATGGAACACATGAGCGCCCCCTAGTGGACTTTTTACTTTGAACTATTTTCTGGTGCCTTCAATAATTCAACTTTTAAATAATCCTATTTCCCCATGACTCCATTTAAATGTGTCAGGCTCATCATATTGCAGCCCTTAACTGGATGTTGGAGTCCAGAGCGCAGGAGTGTAAGAACGCAGTGATTGAAACAAACTTCACAAATGACACAAGCAGAATGTTTGGTTATAGGTTATATTACAAAAGCAAAGCAAGACATCTCACCAGAAGCAGCAGAGTAGGAGGCATATCATGCATACAGACTGCTGGGGAGTATGAGAGTAGAAAAATCCAGGTAAGTATTCAAAAGGGTCCGGGACAGGTAGCAAGCAAAAAAGGGGAAATCCAGTAGGCAGTCCGGGCGAAAGAGGTAACAGGCAGGCAGGTAAATCCAACAGGCAGATCCAGCGTCTGGCATGAACTATGGCTTCAAAGAACTTAATGAACTCACACCTCTGTTACTGGGAGGCAGGGATATCAAGCCTGCTCATCAGATCAGGTGTGAGTTATCTAGGCTTCAGGTGATCACATTCTAAGCATATTTAATTTAATGACGATTCAGGACCGTCAAAGGTCGTTAAGTGACTGTTTTTGCGTGACGGTCCTGAAACATCATTAAATTAAATAAGCTTAGAATGTGATCAACGATCACTTTCTTCGCTTAAAGGGCGTTGCTATAATGCCTCAATGTCAAGGCATTCAGTAACGCCGAGATCCGCATCAGGGGCCATGTCGGATGCCCATTTTAAAAGAGTTTAGGAGGCGATCAACAATCGTCACCGGAGGAACCATCCAGTACCAGCAAAATGTGTAAAATAAATAAATAAAATAATAAAGAGTTAAAATAAAAGCACTTCAAATACCCAAGGGGTGTTTAATTTACCGTAGTTTCTGAAATTTACTTACCGAGCCGATTCCCCACGAAGCCACGTATCTCTAGGGGAGGGGCGAGCGGAGAAGCCGCCTCCCCTGGGCCGGTTTTTAGGGTCGCGCCGAGTTAGGTTGAAGATCGTGATCTCCCCAACTAGCCCTGATCAGCGGGCGCCCGATGAGCAGGGCTGGTTGGGGAGATCACGACCTCCCTCTAACTAGCCCAACATTAGGGAGCTCGAGGTCTGGCACTTCAGACCTCGGGTTCCGTGCTCCCTAATCACTACGCGCCGGCTATTGATGCCGAGCAAGGGGATGACGTCATATCCCAGCGCTCGGCATCAATTGCCGGCGCGTAGTGATGAGGGAGCAGTAAAGCAGAGGTCTGAAATGACAGACCTCACGCTCCCACAACTGGATGGAAGATAGAAGATGAGAAAGGTAAGAGATGGGGAGAAAGGGGTGTAAGTGCAGTGCAGTGCATGTGTATGTATGTGTGTGTAAGGTCAGTGTATGTGTATGGTCAGGTGTGTGTAAGAGCAGTACAGGTATTTGTGTGTTTGTAAGCTGGTGTGTATATATATATATATATATATATGTGTGTGTGTGTGTGTGTGTAAAGGCAGGGGTGTGTGGTGAGGGCAGTGTATAAATGTGTATGTATGGACATATGGCGTATGTATGTATGGCGTATGTTAGTATGTGTAGATATGTATATATATATATGTGTGTGTAAGGGCAGTGTATGTATGTATATGTCTGTGTATGGGCAGTGTATGTGTATGGACAGGTGTGTGTAAGGGCAGTGTATGTGTATATGTGTGTTTGTAAGCTGGTGTGTGTACGTGTATATGTGTGTAAAGGAAGAGGTGTGTGAGGGCAGCGTATGTCTATACATGTGTGTGTGGACAGGCAT
This sequence comes from Spea bombifrons, assembly GCF_027358695.1. NCBI lineage: Eukaryota > Metazoa > Chordata > Amphibia > Anura > Pelobatidae > Spea > Spea bombifrons. Next base: position 46,551,139 of record NC_071091.1, read on the forward strand.
ATGTTAGGGAGAGCTGACCCACCCAATCCAAGCAGGCTTTGTATACAACCAGCCAATCACCGGTAAGGTACATCGCTTGCCGTGATTGGCTGGTTGTTGTATACTGGGTAGAGGGGTAGTCTAATACGGCGAGTATAGCCCAAACTCTATATTTTAACTGGGGTCGTCTTGTACGCCCAGTCGGCTTGATGGGGTAAATTGGAGTGGCCGGGCTCAAACATAGGGAATAGGTACAGACTGACCAAAATGGAGAAAAAAAGCGCACTTCCCAAATGTGGCATTTTAAATCTCAAACAACACGACAAATCCATGTATGTGGGGTATCACTGCACTCGGCAGATGTTGCTGAACACACATTGGGGTGTTGTTTGACAGTGACGCATCCCAGGAGCTATGAATTCATTCCCGAAGTACAATTTGCGTGGAACAAAATACAAAATTAAATCACCATACTCAGGAGATGTTGCTGAACACATATTGGGGTGTTGTTTGACAGTGACATATACCATCAGGAAGATTAAAGTCGCCCTTCAGTGTTATTTTAGCTATTTCCTCAATTAGTAGATTATCTAACTCTTCTACTTGTCCAGGGGGTCTAGAAATTAGACGTACCATTACTGTACTTTTACCAAATTGTAGTTGTAACCCAAACTAATTCTATGTTTTCCCTACTAACTTTTGTTAGGTTATATTTTATGCTATGTTTCACATATAGGGCCACTCCACCCCCTTTCTTGCCCTCCCTGGTATTGCTATGTCCCTTCAACATTCTCAGTTGCCACTTCATGGGTCTTATTCCCTAAACTGCGAGCATTGGTAGACATGACCTTAAACTTGTAATTTAACACATAGTCTGCAGGCACCTTCTATCCTTGATTTGGGGGCTAAATATATGCTGTATAAGCCAAGCCCACAGATCCACTGACCTAGGTACTAACTAAAACAACTTCCCTTTCCATACTGTCTAGCCCAGTATTTATTACTCCCTCACACCCGTTCCTAGTAGACTTGGTGCCCCACTCTCCTTAAGGGTGAAATCTTATCACTATTAAGTCCAAGTTCTAGTTTAGTTTTTGGAATATTTTCTCATTTTCTCTTTTGTAAGCCTCACACAGCTTCATATAATCATAGGTGCATTATCATACACTATCCACAAGTTACTTGTCTTGCCTTTTACTGTGATGTTTTTGTCTCTGTATTATATATCCTTACATGTATTGCAAGTGGTTGTGCAATTCATTGATGATGTCCCCTCCCCCCATAGAATAACTTGTCAGATAAAATCATCTTTGACATACTCCACAGAGTGCAACTTCTTTGACGTATACAACTATATACAACTATATGGGGGGGGGGATTGGTCATCCACTCCTATACTAACTTATATATTGTCCATACTCTACTTATATACTTTTCTCCTTTAACCAATGAAATAATGAAGTTTACCGTTCTCTCCATTAACACAAGGGGTCTCAATTCTCCTCATAAGCATACGATGCTACTTCGAGAAGTCAATTCACACAAGGCCATAATTGTAATAATACAGGAAATTCATCTATCGAAATTCAATCACCAGTTTTTGGCATCCAAATTTGATCCTTTGGAATTTCATAGTGGTCCTGCAAGAAATTGGGAGTGGCAATGCTTATAAGTAGAAATATTAATTAATGAACAACATATACACTGCTTAACCTTAATGCCCTGTGATAATGTGCAGCGTGTGGTTGCTGATGGCGTATACATCCCCCCTAGGTTTTGTAGGGTTTAGTATGATATGTAGCCCCAGGGGGAGTATGTGTTATGCCAAGTAACATTATGAGTATATATGGGCCCCTGGGGTGGAGCATACGGAGAGTAGGACGGGCCGGTGCTCCGCCCCGCAGTTTACATACAGTACTGGTCAGCTGCAAGTGAGTAGCTGCAGTGACTGCAATAAAACCTTGCCTGATTCACAAAAAAGAGAGTTTTGTTTTAAGGACTGGAAGTAGCAAGGCTGACTATGCACTAAAGAGGCAATCTAAAAGGTTGGTGTGCCTACATTTTGTTTAGTTTAGACCCTGCTTAGTAAGGGACATATATGTTGGTAAGAGCTCAGATGAGCTAGGCTTTTGTTTGAAGGATTTTTGTTTGGGATGTATGATTCTGTTAATAACTGTGGACGTGGATTAATAATAAACTGTGGCTGATTAATTCACCAAGACTGTGGCTTTAATACCCTAGAGGACTGTGCTGTTTGCAAGTACCCTGTGTGGGTGCAGGATCATAGCCCCCAATACTAACCAGCTGTCCTTTCTAGATCATGTATTTACCAAGAAACAAAACGTGGTAGAATTATTGTAGGAGGAGAATTTAATCTCATCGCCATCCCTAACCTGTACTCTTCGGCTCAACTATCTTTCAGATATTTGCAATCAGTGACTAACCAAGAAGTTACTTCACCAAAACGTGATTTTTGATACATGCAGATAAGGATTATTCTTTCTACTCCAGAGCTCACTCTAGCTATTCCAGGATCAATTTGATTCTTGTGCACAAAGATAACTTGCAGATGGTGAGAAAGGCAGAAATAGGGCACATATCTTGGTCTGATCATGCACCATTGTGGATCTCCATAGATCACACTCCAACATTAGCACTGGCAGCATGTTGGAGACTAAATGAAAGCTGCTCCACCAGCATGGAAATAGACAATACTCTCACCCACTTTCAACTCAACAAAACTCCTGAAGTTACACCATCAACGTTACGGCTTGCTCATAAGGTGGTTGTAATAGGGCACCTCATCAAAATAGCATCAAGCCAAAAGAAGAATAGATTGGACACTCTTTTAGATTTAACTAGACAACTCTTCTACTTTGAGCTTTCTGCTAAAGCTTTTTAGCCCGTCGATACCTATACACAACTAACTGAGATGAAACCAGAAATACATAAACTCTAGCTTCAACGCACAGAATTTGCGCTACGTATTATGCGAAAGGTAACAAAGCTGATTCTCTATTCGCCAGGAAGCTTAAGAATGAAGTGACTTCAAATGAGCTCTACTCATTATCTACAGATCCCTAAAGAGGTTGGAGACAAATTTACAGAGTTTTAAGAATCCATATATAAAACGTATGTTCACAGATCGACCTGCGCCAACGGCAACATTCTGATAATAAAACATTTCTGGAGTCGCTCCCAATACCCTGGATACCTATTGATCACTGAGAGGCTCTCATGCAGTGGCGTCGGCGGGGGGGGCAGAGGGGGCCATGGGCACATCATGCTGTGCCCGTGTGCCCCCCCAATTGAAACGCCGTCTTTTTTTTTTTTTTTTTTGTAATGGACGCGGAGGAGAGAGAGAGGCTCCGAACGGTCGCTGAGGAATACGTTTTCAGAAACCGTTCGGCGCCTCTCACTCTTCTCCGCGAGGCCTCTGCCTTGGTCGCAGTGCCGGCATTTCAAGTTGAGCGCCGGTATATGATGTCATATCCGGCACTCAACAGTGAAGCCGCGCACACTGCGGCAGAACCAGGGAGACAGGGACTTTCCGATCGCACCGCTGGACTTCTACAAGCCCAAGGTAAGTGAACTTCAAAGGGGGGAGAGGGTAGAAAGTTAGGAGGGGTTAGAGAGTGAGAAGAGGTAGATTGGGAGGGAGAGGGGATAGATAGGATAGATTGGGAGGGATATTTTAGCATACCTCGAAATAAAAGCAGCCAACAGTTACTTTAGATATTTTAACCTCTTAAGGACCGGGGCTATTTTATTTTACAGGACTAGAGCATTTTTTGTGTTTTTTCCCTATGTCTTTTTTAAACCATATGGATCTATTTTTTTGTAAATAAAATGTAGAAAAAAAAAAAACATTTATTCACACTTTTACAGGTACAGAAATTATATACAGCTAGTATAAATGGGACCAATGCTATATTCGTATCTGCAGATGAAGTGCAGGCTACCTTCTCTTTCCTCCCCAAACATGGATCTTCATCAGATGTTATTTACATACCACTACAATATGGATACGTCTGCCTATAAATCCTCCAATACTTTCCATGTGTTTGCAGAATATAAATTGTTAGTGGCTTGGTTTTGTAATGAGCAGCAAGAAGTAATACACAAATGTTCTTTTACCGACTTATAAATAATAGCATTATTCCTAGCACCGTCAAGTGTCTAAAATAATGATTTAATAATGTAAAATTTGTGTCATGTGACACAAAAACAGTCATTCATAGGTTCTTGCCATAGAAATTGAAAAAGCTTTTAAGTTGTGTTGCTTTTTATCTAATTTAACCTTTAAAGGAAAGAATACAATGACATATTTACTAAGAATATATTTGGATAACATACTAGATTGATGGTGCAATTATTAAATAATCTAAATAGAAAAATGTCAATGCTGTTACTTGACTGCTTACTTTTATATTCTTAACGAGCAAAAACAAAAAAAAATACTTAGCTTGGGACAGAAGCTGCAACTCTGCAGCTGCCTGCCTCCTCATCGTGATCTGATGATTCTTACCACTGATTGGCTGTTTGAAGCAGCCAACCACCATCAGGAAAGATCTGCCATTGAAACCAATTGGGAGGGAGAGGGGAGAGATATGATTGATTGGGAGGGAGAGGGGAGAGATAGGATTGATTGGGAAGGAGAGGGGAGAGATAGGATAGATTGGGAGGGAGAGGGGGTAGGGAGGGAGAGGGGTTAGATAGGGTAGGGACGGTGAGGGGTTAGATAGGGTAGATAGGGAGGGAGAGGCGGTAGGGAGGGAGGGAGAGGGGTTAGATAGGGTAGATAGCGAGGGAGAGGGGGTAGATAGGGAGAGGGGGTAGATAGGAGGGTGGCAAGAATATTGAAATAAAGAGTCAGAATGAGAGAGAGAATGAATGGATTAATGTGTGGATGCATTAATGAATATGTGTCAATAATTTGTGTGAAAGAATAAATGATTATGTGAATTAGTGAGTGACTGTAAAGGTGTTTGTGAATCATAGGTGTATTATTGATTTGTCAAAAAAGCAAAGATTGTATAAGCAGGGTGTTTAGGCAATGGGTACAAAGATGGCACAGATAGTGTGTTTATGGGACCAGCATGGCGTACGTTCAGCTGTTTGGGGACAATGTTGACTCATGCTGGGCTGTTTGGCGACAAAGATGGCATGTCCTATGTACGTGTAATTTGGGTGCTGGTCAGGTTCTATGTGGGCAATGTGGACACCAGGGTTGGCTTTGGGTTGCGTGACTAGTGATCTATGCCTGTAATTTAGGGGGGTTTATCTATACCTTTTAATTCAGAGTTTATATGTAATTTCCAATTGATATATACCTGCAAAGCTGGGTTTTGTGTTATTCTGTTGATCTGTATCGGCTATATTTTCATACATTATTTATGTTTACCTGCAAATATAGGATTTGTATGTATTATTCAGTTGATCAATACCTGGAGTGCTGTTTCCATGTGTTGTTTATTTGATCTGTACCTTCCGTGCTGAGTGTACATGTGATTTCCAGTTGATATATACCTGCAATGCTGGGTTTGTGTGTTCTGTTGGTTTATTCCTGCAATGCTATGTTTCCATACATTATTTATGTATACCTGCAAATACAAGTTTTTTTTATCTCATCTTATGCTGTTTCCATGTGTTGTTTATTTGATCTATACCTGAACTACAGGGTGTAAGTAAAAGAGCGGTATGGTTTAGTGAATGAGGGGACAAAGGGACTCTGGGGATGATTACAGGGAGAGGACCTCTCAATGTCACGGTGCAGTCAGAAGTACTGACTCTCACGGTCTTCCTCTGATCTGCAGTCAGTGTGGCAAATATTTTTTTTTTGGTGTGGTAGCGGATGGAGTGATTGCATGCAAGGAAGCGTTGAGCGGGGCCCAAGGAAATGCTTGGGTAGGGTCCAATTTTTTCACTATAAAATATATTGGCCGCAGGTTCTAATATTTATATATATATATTGGCAGCAGGGGCAAATATTTATATATATGTTTTGGTAGCAGGGGCTAATATTTATTTATATATTGGCAGCAGGGTCTAATATTTATTTATATATTGACAGCAGTGTTTAATATTTATATATATATATTGGCAGCAGCGTCTAATATATATTGGCTGCAGGGGCTAATATTAATATATATCGGAAGCAGGGTGTAATATTTCTATATATCGGCAGCAGGGTGTAATATTTATATATATTGTCAGCAGGGGCTAATATTAAAGAATGAAAAATAACTGCCATATTTCAATCACGGTCTTTACTATTATGTAGTTAAAAATGCACGTCTAACGTGTGTATGTATATATATATATTTAAGTTGTGTTGCTTTTTTAATTTTGGACTTTATATAGACCATAGTGTATATGTGCCGTTTTATAATTGGCCCCCCTACTTTGGTCCCTGGCCCCCCATGTGCCCCCCCTAAATATGAAAGCTGGAGACGCCACTGCTCTCATGAGACCACCTACAGCTGAAGAAATTGAGCGCACCATCACCAACTTTAAACCTCACAAAGCCCGAGGTCCTGCCAACATTCCAAACTTGTATTATCACAATTTCAAGAATATGTTATCTACTCATCATAGAGACCTCTTCTCTTATTTTAGAGAGTCCTCCACTCTAATGCAAGAAATCTCTGAAGCATATGTATTTACTATTCCTAACCCTGGAAAATCACCTACAGATTGAGCCAATTACAGACTTATCTCACTGTTAAACACGGAAATTAAAATCTACTCTAAGTTGCTGGCGAAACGCCTGAACATATTGTTACTTACATTGATGAAGAAGGATCAGCTTCTCCTGTCTTTGGATGTGGAGAAGGTGTTTGACCGTTTGCATTGGGGCTATCTGATGCAAACTTTGAGAGCATTTTGTTTACAGGGGGCCTTCATTAAGGCAATTAACATCCTATACGTCCACCCAAGTGCTTGTCAGGTCCCCACCGCCGCACTTACCTCCTTCCCGTGCCACGTTCTCCTATCTACGCGCACCGTGGCGTTTCTACCCCATGCCATGGCCGCGGGTCCCTCGGAGCATGAGGGGGGCCGTCCAGGCTGAGATGGAGGAATTCCCTCCATCTCTCACAGGCACAAGACGGCCTCTTAAAGGGACAGTAGGTGGGACACTCCAGATAGGGTAATTAGGTCCAATCATGATGTCAGAGGGGTGTGCCCCTCCCTATAAAACTGAGTCTCTACCTACCCCAATTGCTCAGATGAACTGCGCTCTCAGTATACTTATTACTGTGACATTCTATCCAGTCTATTTTGTCTCCTTGGATTCTTGGCTCCATCCCTACCGGTACCTCGCTTCTGGCTCTTACCTTTATAACCAGCTTTGCATTCAGGGCTCCATCTACTAAACCCTGACAGTGCTCGCGTGTACTTGTCGAGATTCCATTCCAAAACTTTCTCAATTCAAAACGGGACTAAACATGGGTGTCCCCTTTCACCACTTCTCTTTGCCATGGCAATAGCTATTAGAGAAAACCCTAATGTCAAAGGATTATAAGTATACTGTACTGTAACCAAGATAAGCTTATAAGCAGACAATGTCCTATTAACACTTACGGAACTACTTTTAACTTTACTGAACTTTCATGTTCTCTTTGATTCTTTTGGCAAGTTGTTGTACTATAAAATCAATTGGAGTAAATTGCAAGCTCTTAATGTGGGTTATCAAGTGTCCCTGGTTGATATTAGATCCAATCATTTTAAATACTCCTGGTGCAAAGATTTTATTGTGTATCTACCTGAATAGGTGATCAAATTGGAGTGTTGCATTGTATCATTTAAGATGAATTCCCTTCCAAGGTTATTATATCTCTTTCACACCCTTCCCAATCTTTCCTCCTGAAGATTCAATTGCGTCTTACCAAATTTATTTGGTTCAGTAAACAGCCTTGACTCCCACTCCGAATTCCACAATGCCCAAAACTGCTGGGGGGCCTAAGGGTACCTGTAACGTTTGTAACTTCAGATGAGCAATCCAGTATGCAGTAAAAGCAGCAATAGTAACAGACAGGTATACTATCCAACAGAATGGTCAATGAAGCCGGGTCAGGAATGGAGAAATCAGCGAAGTCGGGAAAAGACAGAATCAACAGCAAGTAATGTATTAGAACTACTAAGTAGCAGCCCAGCGAGAACAACAACCAAGCACTGCCTGAGAGTCAGTGCTCAGTTTTGAAACTTGCCACGCTCCTAAGCCCCGCCCCCAGCCACTGACGTAGCGATGTGCGCGTCACGTCGTCTCCACGGAGGTATGGCGTAAAAAGGAGGCATCGAGAGAAGCAAGCCACGAGTACCTGCTGGACGCGGGCACTCACGGCACCAAGGAAGACTGAGACTGGGCACCTAATGTTAAATACTACTATTTGGCCGCATACCTTGCACAAGCCCTTCTAGTATTTTCAGACCAAGCGCAGGCGGTACCTCCTCCGTGGCATCTTCTCTTCCTCGGGCAGGGATGCCGAGATGCAGCCCGCACGTTCGGATCCCTGCTCGTTCCGTTGATGGGAGCCGCCGCCGGGTCTATCTTCCTCCTAGAGGCGCGTCCCAGTCGAGTTCAAGGGATCTCGACGGGGCGCGCGTCTCAACACCATGAGAGCCATTCACGCATGAACTCATGAATATTCATGTCAGTTCTTAAAGTGACATTTATCTTTTTTCTCCTCCCTCTAATTAGATGGGTAGGAGGATCTGTTTTCATAGAAGGATATTTAAACCCTCATTTGGCACTACACCTTTGCCTGTGATAGTGCCTTTCTGCCTACACTAGCGTTGGACCTGCTTTATCTTTCTGGTATTGATTCCGGCTTGTTCCTGACCTACGTTGTTTGCTGCCTGCCCTGACCTTTGCCTGTGACCCCGACTACTCTATTGCCTGACGCTCGGAAATTATTATTATTATTTTTATTTTATGTTCCTGTGTTATCTTGCACCTTCTACGTTGCTATAAGTGGTGATCGGCTCACATCTCCGTTGCGCTGGTTGCTGAGCATCCTCTCTCCACTAGGAGGCGCCTTTTCTGCAGCGCGGATCCACAGCCCGTATGTGAGGTACGTCTTACCAGGAGGAATCCGGAATGCGGGAATGGAACACACTTGCTCAGTAGCCGGGGTCAGGATGCCAGAGATACACAGAGTCGTTAGGATAGCCAGAGTCAGGATGCCAGAAATACATGAGAACCGTTGAGCAGACCAGGGTCAGATACAGGATACAATAGTAACTTGAAATACGGAGGGGCTCACGAGATACAGGAAGCACCAGTATAACTGAGCACTGGTGGAAGGGAGAACAAGGTTTAAATAGCCCGAGGGGCGTTCCCTGACGTCCGGGACGTGACCGCGTCCTGCATCGCCATAGTGACGCAGCGGTATCCAGTCGGCGGTCAGTCTCATAAATATTCATGAAGCGGCCGCGCACGCGAGCGGCTGCTTCATGTGCCAACGAGCGGTGCCGGCGTTTCCCATGAGGAAGAAGAGGAAGACCGGGACTCGTCTAAGGTAGGTGCATTACAGGATCCCCCCCGCAAGACACGACCTCCGGGGGCGTGGATGACCAGGCTTGAGAGGATGCAGCCTGTGAAACTTTTGAAAAACACATATAGGGGCATGAACTTGGTTTGCAGGTTCCCAGGTTCTTTCTTCCGAGCTATACCCCTTCCATTGTATTAGGTATTCTAGATGCCCTCGACGGATCCTAGAATCCACAATCTTTTGTACCACGTATTCTTCAACCCCATCGATGACAACTGGAGCAGATGGAGGAGGTACCTGATCAGGAAAAGGGTTAGCCACCCATGGTTTGACTAGCGACACATGGAATACGGGATGAATCCGACAGGTAGTGGGCAGGTAGTGGGCAGTTTCAACTGTACTGTCACTGGATTGATGACCTTTGTGATGCTGTAGGGGCCAATGAACTTAGGTCCCAGGTTTTTCGATGGCACCTGCAGGTGCAAATTACTTGTGGACAGCCAGACTTTGTCACCGCAGCGGTAAGTAGGTGGACTGGATCAATGATGATCCCCATATAACTTATATGCCTTACGAGCCTTGATCAGGTTTTGTTTCAGGACTCGAAATTGTCTTGTTAGTGCGGTGACTCGGTCTGTGATTCCGGGGACTGTGGGTTCAGTGGGTAGACCAGGAATCATGGTAGGGTGGTAACCATAGTTCGCGAAGAATGGTGACATTTGTATAGAACGTTGTTTTTGATTGTTGTAGGTAAATTCCGCAGAAGAGAGGAACTGAAGCCAATCGTTCTGAAGGTGAGTCTGAAGGTAATGTTCTAATATTTGATTTAGACATTCCGTCTGACCGTTGGTTTGCGGATGAAAAGCCATGGACAGCATGGGACGAATGTGCAGATTGCGACAGAAAACCTTCCAGAAGCGTGATGTGAATTGTACTCCACGGTCCAAGGTGATGATCTGCGGTAATCCATGAAGCAGAAACACCGTATTCAGGAACAAGGTGGCCGTGGTTGATGCGGAGGAGATGCCAATGATGGGAATAAAATGTGCCATTTTGGTGAACCTGTCTACCACCACCATTATTGTGTCATGTCTTTCTGAGGGTGGTAGATCCACAATAAAGTCCATAGAGATTTTAGACCAAGGAACTGAAGGAATAGGTAACGGGCGGAGAAGACCCACAGGTTTTCTGCGTATGGTTTTGGTTCGGGCACAGATAGTAGATGAGCGGACGAATGAGGTCACATCTTGATCCAGTAGGATCCAGAACTGGTGTCGGACGAGGTCTGACCGGAAAGGAGGGAATCATGGCAAGTTTGTAATACCTTTAAATGAGCAGGGGTTGGTACAAATATTCTATTACCATAGTATAAAAAGTTTCTGGTACGACGGATGGGAGGATTTGTTCTCGGGACTGAAGCTCTACGGGATAAAGAGCGGATGTAGTCTATAAGAGGTGGCTGGTGAGTGAGAAACAGGCTGGATGGAAGAATAGTATCCGGCTGGGTTTCCGGGCGACTCAATACGGGTGGTAACCAAGACAAGGCATCCGTTTTGCTATTACGGGATCCAGGACGGTACGTGATGTGTAGATTGAATCACATAAAGAAGAGAGCCCATCTCGCTTGCCTAGGGCACAATCGACGCGCGGAACAAAGATACTCAAAGTTCCACTGGTCAGTATATACCGCCACCGGGTGTTTAGTACCTTCCAGAAAGTGACGCCAGGCGTCCAGTACCTGTTTGATGGCCAGTAATTCTTTATCCCCCACACTGAAGTTCATCTCTGAAGGGGTGTCTTTGGGACAAGATTGCTCCTACAGCTAAATCCGAAGCGTCTACCTCCACGTGAAAAGGTTCGGCTACATTGGGTTGAATGAGGATAGGAGCAGTAGTAAAGTGCTGTTTCAGAGTGTCAAAGGCATTCTCGGCTTTAGGTGTCCATGAGAAGCGAGAGAATTGATGAGTCAGTCTTGTGATGGGTGCAATAACATGTGAGAAATTCCGAATAAATTTGCGATAGTAGTTTGCGAAGCCGATAAAGCGTTGGACTGCTTTTTTATCAGAGGGTACCGGCCACTCCAGTATTTCTGACACCTTCTTCGGGTCCATTTGTAAGTTTCCAGGCGTGATGATGAACCCCAGGAACTCCACTCGAGAGGATTCAAATTGGCATTTCTCTAGCGTAGAGGTGGTGTGTGCGTAGGCGTCCTAGGACCAATTTGACCTGGTCATGATGGTCAGATAGTGTTGATGAGAATACGAGAATATCATCCAGATAGACCACCAGGAAGATATCGAGATAGTCCCGAAAAACGTCATTTAAAAAAGGTTGGAATGTAGCAGGGGCATTGCATAGCCCGAAGGGCATTACGAGGTACTCAAAATGTCCGTAACGGCTTCAGAAAGTGGTCTTCCACTCGTCTCCTTCGCGTATGCGAACTAGATTGTAGGCCTCCCGGAGATCAATCTTGGTGAAAATACGAGCGTTTTTGAGTCGATCCAAGAGTTCAGGAATAAGAGGCAATGGGTATCTGTTTTTAATGGTGATTTTTAGTTCTCGATAGTCTATGCAGGGGCGCAGACTTCCATTTTTTTTTCCACGAAGAAGATTCCTGCACCTGCTGGAGAAGTGGGTGGCCGGACGAAACCCTTCGCTATATTTTCTTGGCTATAGTCCTTGCGGCAATTCAGGTTCGGATAGTGGAAATATTCTGCCAAAAGGAATGGGAGCCCCTGGGAGGAGGTCAATGGGACAATCATAAGTCCTTTGAGGAGGAAGAGTGTCAGCTCCCTTCTTGTCGATCACATCACTGAATTCTGCATATTGTTTAGGAAGACGTGGATCAGGAGGAGATGACGAACTATCAGGAAGCAGCAGGAGTGATGGATGATGAGAAAGACAATGATTACGACAAAACAGAGATTAGAAGGAGAGGGTGCCCTTGGCCCAGTCTATCGTAGGATTATGGAGTCTCAGCCAGGGTAGGCCAAGAATAATAGGAAACATGGGTGATGGGATCAGGTCAAAGTTCAGATGCTCCGTATGATTATTCCCCAAAAGTGCATGAAGTGATGATGTTTCTTGTGTGATGGGTCCGGAGGATAAAGGAGAACCGTCTACCACTTGAATATGTATTGGAGCTGACTTGGTCAATGTTGGTATGTGCAGTTGATTGGCGAAGTCCTGATCCATAAAGCAATTGATGGCTCCAGAGTCGATGATGGCGGAAACGGTAGTAGAGTTATTGGTCCACTGTAAAAACAAGGAGATGGATAGGTGAGGAGAACGGCCATTAGGAAATGAACTTAGGCAAACTTTATTGTGTGTGGGCTTACCCCTAGGAGGGCGTCGTGGGCAGGAGTAGCTCATATGCCCAGGTTGACCACAGTAGAGGCACAAGTTGTTCTTCCTGCGACGAGCTTTCTCGGTCTCAGACAGTGGGCCACGTGCCAAACCGATCTGCATTGGTTCTTCCGTGGGTATGGTAACAGGAGGTTGGATCGCTGGAGCAGCGGGAAGGAAGTGGAGCCTCGGGGTAGGGAAGGACGAGGCAGCGCGCTCCAAGCGTTTTTCCCGTAGTCTGTGGTCCAACTGTATGACCAGATATATAAGGTCTTCCAATGAGTCAGGGATGCCCACGCGGGCCAGTTCATCTTTCAACCCCTCGGAAAGACCTGGGGGTGCTGGTTCGTTCCACTTGCTTTCAAAAGCCAGGCTTCAAAACTCAGTAATATATTCTTCCACTGGTCTGTTCCCCTGACGTAAAGCACGTATGGCAGCTTGTGCAGATGTGGCACGAAGAGGGTCATCAAACAGAGTGTCCATGGCATGACTGAAATTTGTCCATTAGTTCAGAACAGAATTGTTGGTATGAAGTAAATGATGGGCCCAGATTTGCGGTTCACCCGAGAGTAGGGAAATAACAGTTCGTACCTTAACATGGTCAGAGGCGTAGGTTCTGTGTTGCAGTGAGAACAAGATTTGGCAGGAGGTCATGAAGGCACAGTAACGAGTTCTGTCCCCAGAGAAACGTTCTGGTAAGGGTACCTTTGGTTCAGGAGCTGCCGCGCCCATTAGTGGGAGCGGAGCGGTTCCAGAAGATGGTCCCCCGGAAGTAGGTGAATTCGTCTGGAGTTCATGAAGCTGGCGCTGCATATGCGTATGGCTGGTTTGGAGGTCTTGAAATGAACGAGTAAGTGCGGCAATCTGTCCAGTGAGCGATGAGAGGGCATCGGCAATTCCTGCGGATTCCATGTCTGGGCTCAGTTGTTCTGTGAGGTTCGTCTTACCAGGAGGAATCTGGAATGCAGTAATGGAACACACTTGCTCAGTACAGAACACGCACAAGGGGCCTGGTGAGGGTAACTGGGCGCTTGGCAGTGTAGCTATAAGCACAGGTGGTCAGGACGTAGCCGTTTAGCAGACCAGGGTCGGGATGCCAGAGGTACACAGGAGCCATTGAGAAAGCCGGGGTCAGGAAGCCAGAGGTACTCAGAGTCGTTAGGATAGCCAGGGTCAGGATGCCAAAGATACACAAAGTCGTTGGGATAGCCGGGGTCAGGATGCCAGAGATACACAGAGTCATTAGGATAGCCAGAGTCAGGATTCCAGAAATACACGAGAACCGTTGAGCAGACCAGGGTCAGATACAGGATACACAGGATACAATAGTAACTTGAAATATGGAGGGGCTCACGAGATACAGGAAGCACCAGTATAACTGAGCCCTGGTGGAAGGGAGAACGAGGTTTAAATAGCCCGGGGGGGGCGTTCCCTGACTCTCGCAAGCTGCTGGTTCATGTGCCAACGAGCAGTGTCTCAGGCCGACTTGCGGTTCGTCCTGAAGCTGCCTCCCATGGTCGCTTCTCTTCAGCTCCCTCCAACTACAGTGGCCACCTGCACCACACACAAGATGGCCTCCTGAAAGGAGTGATCTCACTATGGCTTGTCTCAACTATCCTGTGTGTACAGCCTTAGAGTTAGTGCTCGTACTTTGAGGATCATCAGGAAGTCCCACGGCCTCAACACAAGGGGAGACGATTGGAGGGCGAAGAACTCTTCTGAGTTTGACAGGCTTTCTCTTGTGGGGACACTGTGTCCTACATTGCACCAGCATCTCTTCTGATACTCTGAGCGTGACATGACCGCACTAAATTGCCATAATTTGTTACAAATAGAGTTTGTAAGAATCTGAATGCACAGGTCTGGTTAATATGACTTTTCAGTACATATGTACGAAACAAAATACTGACATCTACACATATCATTAAATAAAAAATATACTTGAGGAATGAGTATGAATGATGAAGCACGTAAGAATAATTTGTCCTCTGTAGCATCACTCACTACAGTTCCAAACTGCCACTGGAAGCAACATAGTTCATAAGGTTGAAAAAAGACCTAAGTCCATCAAGTTCAACCCTTCTACCTAACCTTTCTATTCTTGATCCAAAAGAAGGCAAACCCCCCCTTAATTAAGCTACTTCAAATTCTGCAATCAGGGGGAAAGATTCCTTCTTGACTCCAAGAGGCAATCGGATTTCTCCTTGGATCAAGAAGCTCTAAAATATTAATGTTATTTTATTTATAGCCCTGTATGTCATGCCTTTCTAAAAAAAAAATACCCAGTCCCCTTTTGAAGGCATCTAGTGTATTTGATAACATCACCTCCCTTGGCAGTGAATCCCATACCTTTATTGTCTTCACTGTAAATAATCCCTCTCTTTTTTCTATGAAACCTGCGCTCTTCCAGTCTCAGAGGGTGTTGTGGACATGGATTGCGTCGTCCATTATAAGTGATTCACGTCACAGACGCAATATCTGTATCTCCCTTTGGATAAACCACTCTCCTAACTTCTATTGTTTAAGAAGTGCATTACCTCTACCACCAGGTAGCACTAGAGAGTGAGTGATGTGTACATCTATTGTTTATCTAAGACCATAGATAATGGCTACCTACATGAAAAGCCATGTGGGCTATACCAAGAACAATGGGATATCAGGAACTCCAGGAAGAGAGGAGACTGGAAGGACAAGAAGGAAGCAGCATGGTAGAAGCTAAGGGAGTTGTGAAAGTTTGCCAGAGAAAAAGCATGAAATAGAAAGCTGTTCTTCCATCTTTGGCTAGTTAAGTGCCAAGCAGCTAGGACTAGTTTAGTGCCTAGTATTGTCACTAAGAATTAGAAAACAACTACTGAAAGAATCCTTTTTATATGAACCTGGTATCTAGAGCCATTTTGGAAACTGAACACCAAAGGAGTCATTTGATATGCTGATACTCTCTGAAGTTAAGTACATATGTTATTACAATGTTATTAGAATATAATTGTTGACTGTCTGTAACTTTGTTATGGTAACCTTTTTTGATATATTGTTTTTACCGCTAGAGGTATTAATAAAGTATATCATTATATATCATAACATCTGTTGGTATTCGTCTTTACATAATTTAACTGTATTCCTGAATCAAATTTATTGTTGTATTGTTAGATGTGTTTTGTCTAAATTGTGTATAAATATTAGCATAATATTGCATAAAACAGGCCACGACCATAACAGAGGGTGACCTCTTGTTCTTTGTACATTTCTGTTAATGAACAGGTCACTGAAGAGCTTGTTATATTGGCCCTGCATATATTTATATGATGTTATCATATCCCCTCTGAGACGCCGTTTTTGTAGCGTATATAATTTTAACTTTTTTAGTCTCTCTTCATAACTAGTATCTCCCAATCCCCTTATTCATTTTGTAGCCCTCCTTTGCACTTTTTCTTGTTCCATAATGTCCTTTTTAAGGACCGGTGCCCAGAGTTATACCGCGTATTCAAGGTGAAGTCTTACCAATGACCTGTAAAGAGGCAAGATAATATCCTCCCCCCCTTGAATCAATACCTCTTTTTATGCATGCTAAAACCTTATTGGCCCTCGCAGCTGATTGCTGGCATTGCGCACTGTTGTCAAGTCTGTTGTCAACCGTTATTCCTAAATCCTTCTCATTGGTAGTTTTCCCCAAGGATAATCCATTTAAAGAATAGGTTGCATTTTTAATATTTTTACCATAATGCATAACTTTGCATTTCTCTATATTGAACCTCATCTGCCACTTGCACACCCAGTCCCCAACTCAGTCTAAATGTTCCTGCAAAGAAGAAACATCAAGGTTAGTCTGAATTACCCTGCCTAATCAACATAAGCACCGTGCATTTGGAGCTACATAAAATGGCTTTCCATTTTTCCGGTTTACCTAAATCATTTGCCATTTGGCTTATTCCTCCAGGAACATCCACTCTGAAAATCTTTGTGTTGTCAGCAAAAAAACATACCTTTACATCAAGACCTTCTGCAATATCACTAATAAAAATATTAAAGAGAGTGGGTCCAAGTACAGATCCCTGAGGTACCCCATTGGTAACAAGACCTTGCTCTGAATAGACACCATTGACTACAACCCTCTGTTTTCTGTCACTCAGCCACTGCCTAATCCGTTCAACAACATTGGGATCTAAACTCAGAGATTGTAGTTTATTGCTAAGTCTTCTATGTGGGGCACTGTCAAAGGCCTTACTGAAATCCAGATACACAATGTCTTCTGCACCACCGTGATCAATTACTTTAGTCACCCAATCAAACAAATCAATAAGATTAGTTTGACATGATCTTTCTAAGGTAAACCCACGTGACTTCAGATGTTCAACAATTGTGTCCTTTAACATAGTTTCCATTAATTTCCCCACTATAGATGTAAGACTTACTGGCCTGTAGTTGCCGACTCCTCCCTATTGCTTTTTGGTTTTCCAGTTCACATCAGGGAGATTAAAGTCACCCATGATTATACCCTCTCTCTTCACTGTCATCTTAGCTATTGATTATCTAGTCCTTCTACCTGTCCTGGGGTCTATAAATCACACCTACACGAGTTACTTTACTTTTGCCAAATTGTAATGTAACCCAAACTGACTATGTTGTCCTCACCAACTTGTGTTAACTTAGATTTTGTTATTTTTTTACATATAGGGCCACCCCTCCCCCTTTCTTGCCCTTTCTGTCTTTTCTATATAAAGAATACCCCGGTATTGATATGTCCCAGTCATTTTTCTCATTATACCATGTCTCAGTAACAGCCACTATATCAACATTCTCAGTTGGCACTACTGTTACAAGTTCATGGATCTTATTCCCTAAACTTCGAGCATTTGTAGACATGACTTTTAGCTTGTCATTTAACACTAATGCTGCAATCACTTTATGTCCTTGTTTTGGGGGGCAAAATATATGCTTCTCCCTATTATCTGTATAGACCAAGCCCCCAGATCCACCCACCTGGTTACTAAGTAAATCACCTTTCCTTTCTGTACTGTCTAGCAGGTATTTATCTCCCCCTCCATTCCTAGTTTAAAATCTCCTCCAACCGTCTAGCCATTCTCTCCCCAAGCACATTGGACCCTCTTGCATTCAGGTCCAATCCATCACAACTATAGAGATCCTACCCCAAAGCAAAATCAGCCCAGTGACCTCCAAAGCCCTCCTTCCTACACCAAGACTTCAGACATGCATTTAGCTGCATAATCTCCATCTTCCTCTTACTATGTCATTGGTGCCAATGTGCACCAAGACAGCTGGATCCTCACCAGTTTTGGTAGCAAAAGTGGACCTACACAATATTAGGCAAATAGTCATAATGTTACGGCTGATCAGTGTATATAGAATGTGATGCTCAGGTGTCCACATACTTTTGGTCATGTTGTGTAAGTATGGAGAGTCAGGCGAGAGTCAGGATTTTGAACTGAATCCTGAAGCATATAGGCAACCAAGGAAGAGACTGACTTAGGGAAGGGTTGTTAGTAAGGGGGTCAAATGGAGGGTCTTAGTTGCATCTTGTGTTAGGAAAGGCTATCCAAGCAATAATTTTAGTTTGCATTGTGGATGTGAATTGTGAAATGAGAGATCATAGTCAATGGTGACTTTCTGTGATTGAGCAATATGCCCCATAGGAGAAGATACATGGCTGTCCATCTAATTTCTATTCAAGGATCAGGTTAAGTACCTCAGAGCTGTTACTAAAATGGAATGATAATCTTTGGGATGGATGCATAGCTCAGCTTACTTAGGATCATGTGTTAATACAGCATCTTGAAGATTATAATGACAAACCTGCGCACATACACGTATACATAGACATTCATGCTCAAATGCCTGTAGACTGTACATAGATATTTATGCTCACATGCACTTGCACATAGACGTTCATGCTCACACGCACTTATACAGACATTTATGCTCACACGCACTTATACAAAGACAATCATGTTCACACAGACTTATACATCCATGATTACTAGACTTGGGCACCAGGGGGCTCTTCGTGCTCGTCTTCGGGGGAAAAAAATCTCCGTATTCCGCGAATATTCGCCCGTTCCTGTCTTCTTTTTGGGCGAATATTCGTGGACATTCTTCGTGCTCGTTTCATCTTCGTTTTCTCCCGGCTGCGTAGCAGGGGTTAATACGGGGTTAAGAACACATCGAAGCAGCAGCAGCAGATGCGTTCGCGCCGTGAAGGTACGTGTGTGCGACTCTATTGGTCGCCGGAAGGGGGCTGGTCTGGCATCAACAAATGAATTGCAGAACTGCAGAATGCACTTCATTCGTTAATGGCAGACGAGCCCCCTGCCGAAACGACCAATAGAGTTGCACACACGTACCTTCATGGTGCTATCCGAGGTGTACACAATACACATTGCCCGAAACTGAGGGCCAAGTTCCTCCAAGCAGTTGTCTTGTCTGAGACCTAGACAAATGCTCCAAGGAACTTGGCCTCCTTTTTATCATACACAGTCACACATCCATAGATGTTTAATAAAAGAACAGGGATTATTTTACATTTTTAAATCGATTTTGGACCACTTTTAAATACATGCCTAACATTTGCTACCTATTTATAATGGCATACTTTGCAACAACCCAACTTTTACTGGACAGGACTGGAAAAAAGCAGGACTGTCCACGAAAATGTTGGGTGTGTTGGCAGGTATGCGAATGGAAAAATGTTGGACAAGAACTAAAAAATAGCTTAGGGTTAATGTACAGTTATGTTTAAGAGTATTAGCAGTGCACTGTTTTGGTTAAAGATGTATTATCTCTAAATAATAATTTAATTTTAATGGGTGTTAAAAAAAACAAATAGGGGTTTATTTAATTTTATTTTAAAGTTATATTTATTATTTACTTTATTATATTTATTTAATGTTGTAGTGCTACCCTACCCAGCTATACATATGTGCACTAGGATACCTAGTTTAGCTAAATTTGATGGGACAGGAAAAAAGCAGGACTGTCCCTGAAAAAGTTGGGTATGTAGGCAGGTATGTGGATGGAAAAATGTTATAGGGTGAAGTGTGAGTTATAGCATTAATGCTAGTGAGTGTAGAAATGAAGGCCAGGGCAAATAACAGGAGGAAAGGTCCTTGTGATTTGTGAATTGTACGTGTGTGTGTGTTATGTGTGTTATGTGTTATGTCACTGTTATATGTGTTATGTTTGGTAGGTTGTGTATCAGACGGAAAAAAATGAAATGGAAATGGAAAAGGAAATGGAAAAGGCGAATGAGTGGGCAATTGGCGACCCACTCACCTGTTTCACCCCAGGGCAAGGCATCCAAAGAACTGTCAGTCCTAGACGTTAGGCAGCGGACTTCCAGAGCTCAGACACAAGGACCTAGCGTAAGCTGGCTACTCCGGCGGAGGTAGCAGGCGTTGCCACACCGCAAACAGACGCAGCCAAGGGGGAGAAACTACCCTTACCACTAGGGACATTTTGGGCATGACTCTAGCCAGGAAGCGAACTGGCAGAGAAGAGACGCTGGCACCACCACCAGCAGCAGCGTTGAGAAAGGCGAATGAGTGGGCAATTGATGACCCGCTCACCTGTTTCACCCCAGGGCAAAGCATCCAAAGACTGTCAATCCTAGGCGTTTGAAAGCGGATTTACAGAACTCAGACACAAGGCCCTAGTGTAAATTAGCTACACCGGCGGAGGTAGCAGGCGTTGCCACACCGCAAACAAGTGCAACCAGGGGGAGAAACTACGTTGAACATTAGAGAAAGAAAATTAACTTTCCAAGCTAAGAGCTGGGTAACCCAACTTGGGCAGATTGAATTTAAGAAAGGCAATCTGCTCAATCAGATGAGGTGCCATGCGTGAGCACTGTGGACTCAGTATGTTTCCAGTCATAGAAAACACGCACTCACTTTGAACAGTGGTTGGCGGACATGATAGTAGCTGCTGCGCAACCCATGAGAGTGCAGGCCACACACTCTTCTTTTCATCCCAGTAGCTAAGAGGATCAACATTAGGCGCAGAAGGAACTTCACAGAGGTAAAGTTTGACCATTTCAGCAGCACTACTCTCCTTTCTGCTGCTTGCTCTGTCAGATGGTCCAACTATACTCCCAAGTGCCTCTTCCCAAAACGCAGCTGCTCCACTAAGCTGTGTTGTGCTGCTTGAGGCACCGCTGCTGATGCTGCTGCTAGGAGTAGCAGACAACATCATCTCTTCCTCCTCCTGCACCTCTCCCTCCTCGGACAGCATTCCCATTTTACGCTGCCAGTCACGCACCTTGTTGACCAATTGCTCCCGGTAGCTACTGAGAACATTAAATTTCATTGCTAGCTTTCCCTTAATTCTTGGATCGCAAAGGCACGCTAGCATCATTTCGGGACTCTCTTCCATGCATTTGCGAAGGTGTACTTTTAGCAGATCCTTCAGCTTCCTGACTATGGCTGCTACGTCAGGATGTAGAGTGCCACCTTGAACAGCCTCACGGTTTTCAAGGAACACATCCATCTTGCTGCCTAGATGGGAGAACACTGGGATTACCTGGCAGTGTTTGAGCTTAAATTTTCAGTGGCATCCCTGAATTGTTTAAGGACTGCCACTAGCTGGGCGATCACTGTCCAATCCTCCCTATTCAATGGAGATGTAATCCCAATATTATGCTCTGAGGCAAGATTATGGATTGCCCTCTGCTGCTCCAAAATCATCTCAAGCATCTCTAAAGTGGAGTTCCACCGCGTACTGACATCCTGTCGTAGGCAGTGTACGGGAAGACCTGACCTCAATTGCTCTTCCTTCAAAAGTAGGCTAGCCTTAACACTATGGTGAAAGTGCCCAGCGATCTTTCTGCAGCGGGACAGAACTACTGCTGCTACATTAGTTCCTTCTGACATTGCTGCCTTCACTACAAGATGGATGATGTGGGCTGTACAGCGCACACCAACAATATGATCATCTCGCAGCGCTTTCACCATATTGGCACCTCCGTCAGTTACCACAAAACCAACTTCAACATTGGTGCCCACCTCTGCTCCCACCCAAAGGCTAAACATTTTCATTGCATGCAGAATATTTTGGAAAAAGTGCTTTTCATCCATCATTTCTGCATGGAGAAGGAATGATCGGTAGCCTGCTGCAGCAGTTTCCTTGGGCACACCGGGCTGCCACCAGTGTGCTGTCAAAGAAAGAAAGGTATGCTGCCCACCAGGTGCACTCCACAAATCTGTTGTGAAATGAACAGACTGACCAGCAGCCTTGGAAAGCTCCTCTTGCACTGCTGAAACACAGGACCGATACAATGAGGGGACAATGTTCCTACTGAAAGTGGAACGTGACAGAACTGTGTATTGTGGAGCCACAGCCGCCATCAATTGTTTGAAAGGCTCCCCTTTAATCATGGAGAAGGATGCCCCTCCAACAGCAATGAACTGACCAATAAGTTGCGTTACTTTATTGGCCTGCTGTTTGGACATTGACCTCTTGGAGTGGAATGCCACAAATTGTTCCAGGGTGGGCTGGACATGCAGTGCTCCAACCTGCCTTGGTCTCTGGCTGCCAGCACTAGCTGCTGCTGCTATTGGCTCAGAAGCAGCTGTTGGGGTTTTTCCACTCTCTCTGGAGATGGTACTAGTTGTTGTTGTAGTACCACGGGCACCAGCTATGCTGCCTGCACTACGTTTTACTTCTGCATCTTTCCCCAATAGCACAGTGTTGTGTTGAGTGCTGAGGTGATGCTTCATGCTAGCACTGGTAAAATGGCCAGACACTTTCCCTCTGCTTATTAGCTTCCCACAATGTTTGCACTTTCCATAGCGCCCTTCTCCAACATTTTCAAAGTGCTCCCAAATTGGGGCACGCATAGCCTTGGAGTGTGCCTTGGGTGCTGCTTCTACTGCTCGGGGTGGATGAACAGTGGCAGAACTAGTGGTGGTGGCACTGGTGGTACTACCAGTACTGGCCATAGTGGGACTGCTAATTGTTTTAACTCTATCAGATTTGGTAGGTTTTGCTGCTGGTGGTGGTGATGATCGTAGCGGAGAAGGTGGAGGCTCAGGGGAAAATTGTGCACTAGTCATTTGTACACTGCTCCCTGAGGAATCTGATTCCTGACCACTCATCTCCTCTACTTCCTCTGGCTCATAGTCTAGTTCTTCATTAGCCAGATCAAATGGAATTCCTGCTAGGCTGGAGATAAGACTGATAACGTGACTAGTAGTAGTGCGAGCAGGAAGAACAGACTCTGCACTTGGCCTCTCAGTCTCAGGCTCCTCTGGTACCTCGCTAGGTGGAGTTCCACTATGTGTAGCCCTCTCTCTAACTGTCTTTACAAAAATATTGTGAGAACTTGGTGGCTTGCTAGAGGTACTAGGAGGACATGGCGTGACGATACGGGTGGGAACAGTAGGCGCAGCACTAGTGGTGGTAGAGGTGGTGGTGGTGGTTTTTTCCCTACTAAGGAATGCTTGCTGCTAATTTGGCTCTGCTTGGTACCTTGCATGCTGCTTGTGGATGGGGAAGATGCTGCTTGGGGCAAAAGGCACTTCTTTTTACTCACAGGGCTAGTAGAAGTACTAGTTGTGCTACCCTTTAACTTTGGACGTGCTTCTGGTGCTTTAGGCTTTCCGTAAAAAACCATAGAGCTTGTGGGCCTAGCAGCACTACTACTGCCTGCTTTTGGTGCCTTTCCTTTACTTGATGATCCTTCAAGCAATGCCAAATGATAAGCGAGAGCTTGGCCTACTTGGCCGACTAGACTGACACAAAGGCTGCATCTTAGAACTGGTGGTGGTGCTGGTGGTGGTGGTAGATGGAGCTTGTCCCTCCTTAGTCCCAAAAGGAGGATCCATTTCAAATTTTGTGTTGTGTGTGTAGTGTAGTGTTTAAAACTATATAAAAAAAAAATAATTAAAAAAAGGGGAAAAAAAATTAAAGACAAAAAAATTTGAGGAAGTTCTCTTCAGTGCTACTGCTGAAAAAGTAAAACTATGCACAACTGCACTGTGCTGTTGTGTGCAATCTGCCAAAGTGCTCAAGTTATTTAAATTATTTACTCAAGATTAACTATTTATATTAACTAGCAGTATTTTATTTTTAATTTGAAGAGCCTAGCCTACTACTATGCTAAGCCTAAAGCTATATTCCTTACTATTCTAAGTCTAACTCTAGGCAGACGCTCTCAAGCCCACTAAACTAAATTGAGGTTAAATCAGATTCAGTATATGATTTATTAATTAATATTAAGATATATAATATTATTAATAGATTAGAATTACTTATATTATGGATTATAGATAGAATGTAGATTATGAATTAGAATTACTTATATATATTATAGATTATGAATTAGAATTTATTATATTATGTTATATAATATATATTAGAAGAATTGCTTATATTATGGATTATAGATAGAAGCCTATAGATCAGGGGTGTCCAAGTTTTTTCTGCAGTGGGCCACTTCATCAGAATTGTGTATGTGCGAGGGCCGCACTCATTTTTCACTGTGAGAAAATATGGCCTTTAATAAAATATGCAGATTAAATAGCACAAAACCTTTACTTTTCCTCTCACTGATTTCTGGGCCTAGAAAGTTTTGTGACTACAAATTCAGGATTCAGGATAATTAAAAATCAAATCGTTCTATTTATTCTAGGGATGCACCAAAATGAAAATTCTGGACCAAAACATTCACGGTTCACTTAGCCAAAACCGAAAATGACCCCCCCACCTTTTAATAATAAAAACTCACATTTTTAATAAAAGTAGGTAACACACCATAATTGGACCAAAAAAATTAGCAATATGACTTGGCATGATAGGACTGTGCTTGCTGTTAGCAATCACACTCCTATCATGCCAAGTCAGGCAGTACATGCTGGTACAGGGTGGCTGTAAGTGATGTTCAGACCCCATACTGCTGGAAGCATCAATACACAAGGGGGACAGCTAGCTAGGTTTCAGCATGTACTTGCTGACTTGGCATGATAGGAGTGTGATTGCTAACAGCAATCACAGTCCCATCATGCCTAGGTTCCAGCACTTACACATCCAACCAGTAAATGTTAGCTGTTAGCAGTCACACTCCTATCATGCCAAGTCAGCCAGTACATGCTGGTACAGGGTGGCTGTAAGTGATGTGCAGACCCCATACTGCTGGCAGCATCAATACACAAGGGGAGCAGCTAGCTAGGTTTCAGCATGTACTGGCTGACTTGGCATGATAGGAGTGTGATTGCTAACAGCAATCACAGTCCCATCATGCCTAGGTTCCAGCACTTACACATCCATGCTATCACACACACTCATTCATTCATATACTCATTCATTCACAGATTCATTCCCTAAATCACGCATACTCATTCAAACACCCTCCCCACCCCGTTACCTGCACTGCAGCTCATCGATGCCGCTCACAGACTTCAGCAGGGGGCACGGCATACCTCTGCATTCTCTGGTACTGTACAGAGGAAGCAGGACTGGAGCAGAGTCATGTGATGTCACGTGAACTCTGCTGGGTTCCGCTTCCTCTGTGCACTACAAAAGACCCACAAGTAAGTAGCAGGGCTCTTGTTGTAGCAGGGCTCGAGGTGCGGCCCACGGGCTGCATGTTGGACGCCCCTGTTCTAGATATTACTGTGGATTAGGAAGTACAGCATTTGTCTGCACAGGACATTATACCATGCACTACTCCAAGTATTGTAAGTGCAACTACAGACTAGTGTAATTGACATGTGTAGTATGGAAACATTTTTTAAAGGTTACTAAAGTCATACATGCAAGAATTCATCTTGAATCAGAATATAATTAGTAGAAGTCAGCATTATTTTGTGAAAGACATGTCTTTCAAATTAACCTTATTTAATTTTATGAAGAAGTTGGTAGAAATATATATCTAGGAGTGGTAGTAGATGTGATCTACTTGGACTTTGCTAAGGTATTTGATACAGTTCCAAAAGGTTGCTGTACAAATAGGGTTAGGGGCAAATGCATGTACTTGAATTGGAAATTGGCTAAAATATAGAATGCAAAGAAATGGAAAATTC
The DNA here is from genome assembly GCF_027358695.1 of Spea bombifrons. Classification (NCBI taxonomy): domain Eukaryota; kingdom Metazoa; phylum Chordata; class Amphibia; order Anura; family Pelobatidae; genus Spea; species Spea bombifrons. The sequence continues at coordinate 46,576,985 of NC_071091.1, forward strand.
TTAAACTGGACCAAGGTATAACGTGGAATACCTCAGGTCCTCTTCTTTTAGTTTGTTTATTAATGATTTGCCATATTGCATTGAGAGTCATGTCTCGGTGTTTGCTAATAACACAAAATTAGGTAGGGTAATACAGTCTAACATCTAACATTGATGTTGCTTCTCTGCCAAAGGATTTAGACTGAGTGAGGGACTGGACAGTCATGCTGCAAGTGAAGTTCAATACAGACAAATGTAAAATTATGCATTATGGGAAAAATAATAATAATGTATTATATACTTTAAATAATATCTCCTTGGGGAAAGCTACTACGGAAAAGTATATAGGAATAATTATAGATGACAAACTTAGCAACAGTGCGCAATGCAGCTGCAAATGTCAATAGGATAATGGCTTGTATAAAATGGGTTATTGATTCATGGAGAGACTAAAACAGTTGCATCTATATATGCTAGAAAAAACGGTTCTTAGAGGGAATATTATAACATTGTAGAAGTATATGCATGCCAATTTAAAAAGCTCTCCAGTGACCTGTTCATTAATAGACATGTACAAAGAACCAGAGGTGACCCTCTTAGACTGGAAGAGGGAAGATTTCATAAAAAACAAAGGAAGGGATTCTTTACAGCAAGGGGAATGAAGGTATGGAATTCACTGCATAAATAAGTGGTGCTATCAGATACAATGGATGCCTTCAATAAGGGTCTGGATATTTTTTTCAGAAAAGCAGAACATACAGGGCTATAAATGGGAAGGCTTTGGACAATTTAAACAGGGATTATTAAAAAACAATCAAAATAAGAGCATGATGATTTTCTATAAAAGTCATTATAACAACAATATTACCAAAACTGAGATTAGAAACCCAAACCACGGCAATGTTTAAAAACAAAACAAAAATTTGAGTACATGCCAATAATACTAAAACAACGGACATTTAGCTATGAGCAGCAACGCAGGTGGCCAAGCCCAGCAGCTAAGCTGCAGATATTGTGAAAATGCAAAATGTGCATTGAAATCAAATGGCAGGCAAAAGGTCAATGTGTCTAGGTGGAAAGCCATGTGACCGACTGACTTGCCATTAATAGATATGATCATAAGTTAGGTCATATTGGTGCTAGGGTTAAGGCATAGGGTCTCGATATGGTGCATGTAGATATTCGTAATTAGTGTCTAGAATTGTAGGTAACATGAAGTGTTTAGGTGACTCCATTACCATTTTAAATAGGTTTGAAATTTTCACTTTGGTGATCCAAGATGGCCACCAAACAATGGGCCCTATCGAGTCACCACCTACAACGTTTCCCGGGACCCATGAGATAATTATACACACTACGTTTGATTTCTGTGTTGTAAGTGGCTTCCAAATAAAGAGGTTTTAGTGATTTAAAATACATGTGCCACAGGAAGCATCAGTTTTTTGAGTACTGGTGCACATCAAAGAGCTGTAGTTTTTTTATGATTTTGATGATTTTTCAAGATGGCGCCCGCTACAGGTGACCTTTGATCCTCAAATTACATTGGGGCACCCATAGTGTTATGTAACGTTGCTTGTAGTTGGTTTTAATAAGGTTTAGTAGGAGTGCAGGGGCAGATATTGCAATTGACATGGTGCCAACGGTGTTTTGACACACTCCGCGCATTGAACAAACTTGACAGAGGAGGTGACTGAGGTTAAGTGTGCAAATTTGCAAACAATTGTGACCAGCAGTTCATGAGAAGTTGATTTAAGATTAAAGAGAAATTAAGAATGGAGGGCACAATTGCAGAGCTATTGACTTCTGTTGAAAAATTAAGACAAGGGTCATGGACATAGCTGGGAACTTCTGGGCTGCAGCTACCCGGAGCCTTCTCTTGCGGGACGCGGCCAGGGAGGTCATGCTGATGTCAGTGGGAAACACCCCCATTTAAAGTGAAAATGGGCGGGGAGCAGGGCGTGTCAAGATCCCACTCCTATGACCCGAAGGATTCGGGTCTTGACCCAGATAACCTGAGAAGCGGTGCTTTACCCAGCGATCTCTGGGTCAAACATGGAGAGTTCCGAGGTATGGTCATGAAGTGAAGCTACTGTGAATGTTTCAGAGCTATAGCTCTGGCGATTGCAGAGAAGAAGATTGTTGAAAAATTTAAAATCCTTGGGGCCACAGATCATATGACTTAGCATCCCAAATTTGTATGAGCATTACAGTATAATCTGTGCAATAACAATAGGTTGTCCAAGCGACTGCTTGGCCACCTAATTGCTATAAGGACATACGACCAGGGCCGGCCCGACAATGGAGCCGAGTGGGGCAACCGCTCCAGGCGGCATTTTTGAAGGGGCGGCACTTTGCCCCAAGCCCTTTTTTTTTTTTTAAGTGAAAGAGAGAGAAAGGGGCGCCGAGTGGTTTTCGGTTTTCGCCAAGCTGTCAGTACCCGCTCGGCGCCCGTCTCTCTCTCCTCTGCGGCGAGTCTCCCTGTTCGGTCTCGGTGCCGGCTTGTAATGCTGAGTGCCGGAAGATTACCTCATTTCCGGCTCTCAGCATTACAAGCCGGCACCGAGACCGAACAGGGAGACTCGCCGCAGGACTGCTGAAAGGTAAGTACAGGGGGGGGGTAAGGGTAGATAATAGGGAGGGAGGGAGGGAGGGAGGGAGAGGAAGGGTAGATAATGGGGGGGGGCGGCAGGGACGGAGGGAGAGGAAGGGTAGAAAAGGGGGGGGCGGCATTTTAAAATTCGCCCCAGGCCCTGCATACGACCTACAGAACACGAATTTCATAAGGCAGCATCTTGCAATCAACTTCAAACCAGAATAACAGAGTTAAGACATATCCACACATCGCTTTAATAAGAAGCTGAGTGCTCTGTTGAGTTAAAAAAGAAGTGTGGGGGCTAAAACTACTCTACGGGAAGCAAGCACTGCTGCAGAAACTTCACGAAGACAGTAACATAAAAGAAAGAATGAGCAAATAGCAATGATAAAATAGCAATTTGGTAGAATCGGAATGGTTTCAAATATCTATATAAATATAAAATGAAAAGTCAACCAATTAAAGAGGCTATTTAAGGAATAGGAAAAACAACAAAATATTTTATTTGTTATGATGTATTAATTTACACAGTGTCATCATTAGGCAGTACTGTGTAATTCTGAAGGGGTTTGGTGGGTATATAAAATAATCCCTCAAGATTGTAAATTTGCGAGCAGGGCTGTCTCCACTTTATGTATCGGTTTGTCTTAATCTGTCAACTGTAGTCTTGTCGTACCCATTGAATATTTGTATTGAAAGAGGCGCTGCGTAAATTGTTGGCGTTATATAAATAAAAGCTAATAATACTTATGAGTGAAGGAGGTAAAGGAGGAGGCTGTGGCATACATTAATGATGTTACTCATACCTGACCCTCTTTTTGGCAGGATCTTTACTGCATCACTGCATGACCATTGTGGAATGGTCATCTCTGTAATACATTTTGAACCACATCTATAGGTTTGAGAGGGGGGAGATGGACCTACTAAACACCTTATTCACTGTTTGGTTCTTTTTGCAATTTACATGACTGTGTGAAAGAAATGCACATTGCGTCAGTTGTCTAAACTCCTGCAGAGTACAAAGGAGCTTTTCCCTCATGTACTAGATTATTATTTTCCTGGCAGAGAAAAGGGGCACGAGAGGTCAAGGAGTCCTAAAGCAAGAATTGTTTAGTTGACTTATGCTGAAAACAAATATATTTGTTTCCCTTAATGAGATATACAGGGTTTTATAATACTAGAGCAACAGTATTCTCAGAAATTGCCCTGCTCCAGGAGAGAAATCTGCCCTGACCCATGTCACTTAAAATATTTACAATTACTGTCTTAACTGCAGAGGAAACCTGCTCATTTATTTGTAAGTTATGTGTTCCTCTTTAACTGGAACTCTTGTGTGTACATTTGAACATTAAGTGAGGAAATAAGTCAAACTGTGATCTGAAGTCAAAACACTTAAGCACTAGCAGTGCCTCTTACATTTTATAGAACATATCACTTCAATGTACAGTGGGAGGCTGATTAGAGCATGTGCTTGCTGGAATTACTGTGGAAAGCAGGCTTTTTCATTTGTTTCTGAATAATAATACTGTATTGGCTCGATTATAGGCCTAACCCTGCTGCTTGCGCGCAGCAGGGCTAAATGAAAATGAAAAAATAAAATAAAAAAACACCCGCCCGGCACCTGGAACAGCATGTCCCGGGCTTTGGGAGATATGAATTGCGCATCCCTGCGCTAAACCCCGATTATAGCCCGCACCTCCACTTTAAAGACTTAAAGTGGGGGGGGAAAGTGCGGCATATATTTGGGCAAATACGGTAATAGTCATTGACATACATAATTTCCTTCAGCAGACACACTGCATTTTAAGGCCACAGTTTTAAGCAAAATATCTTATTATCTTTCAGAGCCTTTATTAACCCCTTAACGACAAAGCCCGTAAATGTACGGGCTGCTGTTAAACAGCTTTCACGGAAAGTCCTCCCCGCAAGAAAAATGGCCACAAGAAAAATAGCGCCCGGCTAAAACAGCTTAGGAAGCGATCAAAATCGCTTCCTAAGCATACACGGTGTTGCTGACATGCCTCGATATCGAGGCATGTAGCAACACAACCCCCCTACCCCGATAGCCTTATGATTGCTCCGAAGAGCAACCACAAGTGCCATCATGTAAATGACGTTGCCGCCATTCACAAGATGGCGTCAACAATAGAAAACTGAATGAGTTCCCAGAGGGTCTATCCAGACCCTCTTGAGAACTCTTGAGCTCCTCCTGCATGCAGGTACTGCATTCAACCATGCAAGGTCAATGGAACCCAGCTCACTAATTAGTGTGATTAGTAAAAAAAAAAATGTAAAAATATGGTAACATGTAAAAATTCCCCACTGTCACCAAAAAATTAAACAAAAATACGTTTATTATGAGCAAGTCCTACAATTCTATATCTTCACAAAAATTCCCGTGTGGAAGATGTTAAAATATTGGCATTATAGATGCCCATAGGATGCCTAGTTTTTAAAAATGTATGATTTGATGGGTTAAATTGAATTGGCCGGCTTCAAAGATGTCCCAAATATGGGACGTGGGCTTATGTATTACCATAAAGTTTGACAAAGGCTGGTGGTAAAATTAGTCCATGGAAATGGTTAAAATACCAGCATTTCAAATACCTTAGGCTGTCTAGTTTTCAAAAATATTTGGTTTGATCTTGTTGGGCTAGTGCAGCCGCATAAGTACTGTGTGTTTTTGTTCAGCAAGCAGTGATGCTAACTGTTTTGCTGTGACATTTTATTTTCTAATTTCTTTTCAAGAAAGATTGACTTTCATGTGTGATGACAACAACTGTACTAAGAAAAGCTTCAAGGTACTAGCTGTAGTACTAAAATAATTATAATCTTTAATCTTAATCTATAATATATTATATATTATATAATATAATATACATTCTAATTCATAATCTATAATATAAGTAATTCTAAATTCTAATTCATAATCTATAGCAGGGGCGTCCAACATGCAGCCCGTGGGCCAAATGCGGCCCGCGAGACCTGGAGGTGCGGCCCGCGTGAGATCAGCAGCCAGGGCAACCGATCTTACGCGGGCCGCACCTCGAGCCCTGCTACAATAAGAGCCCTGCTACTTACTTGTGGGAGGGTCTTTTGTAGTGCACAGAGGAAGCGGAACCCAGCAGAGTTCACGTGACATCACATGACTCTGCTCCAGTCCTGCTTCCTCTGTACAGTACCAGAGAATGCAGAGGTAGGCCGTGCCCCCTGCTGAAGTCTGTGAGCGGCATCGATGAGCTGCAGTGCAGGTAACGGGGTGGGGAGGGTGTTTGAATGAGTATGCGTGATTGAGGGAATGAATCTGTGAATGAATGAATGAGTATATGAATGAATGAGTGTGTGTGATAGCATGGATGTGTAAGTGCTGGAACCTAGGCATGATGGGACTGTGATTGCCTAGGTTCCAGCACTTACACATCCAACCAGTAAATGTTAGCTGTTAGCAGTCACACTCCTATCATGCCAAGTCAGCCAGTACATGCTGAAACCTAGCTAGCTGCCCCCCTTGTGTATTGATGCTGCCAGCAGTATGGGGTCTGCACATCACTTACAGCCACCCTGTACCAGCATGTACTGGCTGACTTGGCATGATAGGAGTGTGACTGCTAACAGCTAATATTTACTGGTTGGATGTGTAAGTGCTGGAACCTAGGCATGATGGGACTGTGATTATTATAGTTGTGAGATATCACAATAAACAATATTTACAAAACATTGAAAATATGTAATTTATCATGGGGCTTTGATTGGTTGATTGAGGATATTCTTAAATTGCACATATCTGGCACGTGACATTTACTTCCAGACCTATTGTGCGAAAAAATATTTTATAAAAATCTGGTTTGCTATCATTTGTTTGTACAATGGGCAAATGCAATAAGATTAAACTGACTTGTCTTTTTCAATCTTTATGCTATAGCAAGTCACTGTTTGCATTACATCTTAATTTTTGTTTTCTTTTATGAAGATTATAATAAAAATAAAATTTAGATTTGTACAACAGCAATTTAAAGCAATATAATCAAATGTGTTTTTAATGGGAGATTGTTGCCCACTGGAAGAAAAGTTCATCCTACAAAAGAACACTTGTGTCTATGACAGGTCCTTTTGAATCTGGTCTTGTGCAAAGTAAAATGGTAAAATGTAATTTTCAACCTTTGTGCGGACAGGGACGGGCTGGGCAGGGGGACAATTGCCCCCCAGGCTGCCCGAAATCTAATCTAAGCAGCCGCTGGGTGCTGATGCGGCCAGCCGGCGCTACTATAATACTTGTTTTTTGGTCCGGCTTGCCATATTAAATTTTAAAAATGTATTAAAGCAGCGCCGGCCGGGGGCATCAGCACCCAGCTGCCGTGTGCGATGGCCGCCTAGTGATGAGAGCAGGGTGAAGGGTGAAAGCTCCGCCCCCTCGCACGGACCTTTCACCCCTCACGCTGCTCCCATCACTATGCGGCCATGAGATTGCTGGGAATGTAATCTAAACGGCCGATGCGTGCTGATGCCGCCGGCCGGTTCTGCTTTAATACTTTTTTTTTACTTTATATGGCAAGCCAATTCAGCTTGCCATATTACATTAAAAAAAGTGTTAAAGTAGCTCCGGCCGGCGGCATCAGCACGCATCGGCCGTTTAGATTACATTCCCAGCAATCTGATGGCCGCATAGTGATGGGAGCAGCGTGAAGAGTGAAATCTCCGCCCCCTCGCACTCAGACTGCTGGAGCACCGGATGTCGTGTCAGTGACATCCTGTCAGGATAGAGAAGAGAACAGTGTGCGGCTACCAGAGGACGGAAGTGAAGAGAAGTAGAAGGTCAGTAAACTAATGTATTTTTTGTACAAACTGTATAATATTTTTTTGTATTTGTTAAAAACAAAAAAATCGGCATGTGTGTGTATGTAAGTGTGTCCCCCTATATGCCACTCTCCATTATATGCCTTTTAACCAGAGTGGCGTATAAGGATATAAGGCATTTCTGGAGGTAGAGAGGCATATAGGGGGTTAAAAGGCATATCAGGGGGCAGAGTGGCAAGCCTGGGGCAAATGTGCATAACTGGGGGGGGTCAGGTTGGCGAATAAAAGGAAATAAAAACAAAATGTAGATAGAAGGGGGTAGGGATAGGGTAGATAGCCTGAGAAGGGGGGGAGAGGGGGTAGATGGTGTGAGAGGAGGGTAGATTGGGTTGGGGGGGCCCTTAACAGATTCTCGCACCGGGGCCCTGAGGCTTCTAGTTACGCCCCTGGCTAAAGAGACAGTGCCAGTAAAAAAAATACCACATCTCATTCATTTGTTTAATTTTGATTTACAACATGTTATTATTATATATGTATTATGATAAAATTTTGAACATGTGTGGCGCCATTGTGTGACACTACAACACATTAATTGCCCACCACAAAATAGTACATAATTGTTATTGAATGTTCATGAATCTGGTAACTATGGGAGGTGGAAATGCAAGTCTAAGGGGCAAAATAAAGTACAATACAATGCAAACAAGTGGTAGGAAAACATAATTTACAACTTTCCCTGTTATTCTTAAGGATCCACAACTTTTTACAATTAATCTTATTCTAAACAGGAGTGGGCTGGTAACACCAAGTCCTGTTTGGCACAAATTCACTTGATGACTTTATGTAGAATTGCAAAGTAAAGCACAAATAAATTATTTCTGATAGTGGCCCCAAACTTACAAATCAGATGGCCAAGGGGGAAATTGCCCCTACCCCTCTATAGCAACCCTTCTTTGATTCCATACCAAATATTTATAGAGGTCCTATTAACACATTTTTTTGCCAGTTATGCAGAACAATGCACTTTATAAAGAAACCTTCATTTACAGATGTGGTAAATATATGTTACATATTTTGCCTTTAGGTGTTCAATGCATCTATAACTGATCAGCAGAAAATAAAGCACTAATGTTTTTAGTAAGAGGATGTTACATGATGTCTGTCAATAGTAAGATTGCAAGTAATCAGAAATATTTACTTAAAATGGAAATACCAGCTCAAACGTTCTTAAAGCAAAATGTTAATTTTGTTCTATTTAGTAAATACAAAAAAAAAATTATTTTTTTTTTTAAAAAAATGGAAAAAACCCACTTACCACCTCCATACAGCTGGCATAAGTAAGGAAATCTCCAAACATTTCCTAACCCAACAGCATAGGATATGCAGGCAAACACAAACTGTAAAGAGTTATCCCACAGTGGACGGGGCTTTTCCATTTTCTTTCTTGCAAGCCAAGAGCCTGTTCTGCTATGTGAATTTTTTTTTTATGAACTGGAATTCACATTGAAGGGGGTGTGTATTTTCTACAATCTTTGTCAGCTTTTTTTTAAATTACTAATCGTATTAACAGATTCAATGGAATGCTAGTAAATAGATTATAGAGAAACAGAAGGCAAAATAAAATGCATTTTGGATTGTACTTAGGGTAGCTCGGTTGAACCTTACTATTTTCTGGCTACGGATGAACAATGTAATAAGAGAACTTTGACACAACACAACAAAAACGATAAAATGGCTTATCTACTTTTTATGAAAGTATAATAAAAATTGCATAATATAGCTAGAAAGTTGTCTTGTATAATATTTATTTCAGCTCTTATTATTTTGTAATGTAAACTGCTCGATTATAAAACGACAATGATTAAAAGACGACCCCCCAAAATCTGAATATTAATTAAGGAAAAAAAGAAAAAGCCTGAATATAAGACGACCCTATAGGAAAAAAGTTTTACCAGTAAATATTTAAGAAAAGCTGTGATTGAGAAAAATATTTTTTCTTGTTTTTATTTCCTTTTATTTGCCAACCTACCCCCCAGTTATGCACATCTGCCCCCAGGCTTGCCACTCTGCCCCCAGAAATGCCTTATACCCCCCTATAAGCCACTATGCCTCCCTGATATGCCTTATACTCTCCTATATGCCACTCTGCCCCGTGAAATGCCTTTTAACCCCCTATATGCCACTCTGCCTCCAGAAATGCCTTATACCCTTATATGCCATATGGGGGTTAAAAGGCATATCATGGGACAGAGTGGCATATAGGGGATTAAAAGGCATTTCTGGAGGCAGAGGGGCATATAGAGGGTTAAATGCATTTCTAGAGGCAGAGTGTAATGAAGAGGGTTAAAAGGCATATCATGCCTCCAGAAAAGCCTTAAACCCCCATATAACACCCCCCCTTCACGACTTACCACTGCTTCTGGTGTCTGATGAGGGCAGCGGGTGGAGGCCAGCATTCATGAAGTTAAAGGGGCTGGTGTTCACACACAGCACCGCCCAATGGTCATGTGTCAGCTCTTCGTCCCCCCTTTTTTAAGACGTGGGACGAAGTGCTGAGGCATTGCCATTGGGCGGCGCGGTGTGTGCACCGACCCCCTCAACTTCATTAGGCGCCGGTAGGAGGAGGCCTGGGTGCCGCTTTCAATACCGCTCACAGCCGCTCACCGGGATTTTCCCGGTATCCCGGTGGGCCAGTCTGATCCTGCTCACCAGTGTTAAAACTCGGTCCCAAAAGGTACAAAAAACAGCCTGGTCCTTAAGGGGTTAAACTCTCTTGAAAGTACCTATATTCTTTTGGAGATACAGTCTCCAGTACTGTACACAATACTCCAACTAAGGTCTTACCAGTGCTGCTCTACTGCATTGTCTACCTACCTTTAAATTGTCAGAAATAATTACCCCTAAATCCGTTTCCTCGCACGTTGAGGTTAGGACAGTATCAAATATTCTAGAAAAAGGCTCCAGGCACTCAAGGGTTCCATCAGGCAGATTTATTGAAGGAGAAGGACAACAACGTTTCGACCTCACGATGAGGTCTTTATCAAGTTGAAAGTATCAAATATTCTGTCCTTGAGTTTTTATGCCCTAGATGCATTACTTTGCATTTATCCACATTAAATGTCAGTTGCCACATCTCTGATCATTTTTCCAGTTTACCCAAATAATTTGCCATTTGGCTTCTACCTCCAGGAACATCAACCCTGTTGCAAATCTTTGTGTCGTCAGAAAAAAGACATACCTTTCCATCAAGACCTTCTGTAATCTCATTAATAAAAATATTAAAGAGTAGTACAGATCCCTGAGGTACCGCACTGGTAACAAGACCTTGCTCTGAATATGTGCCATTGACTACAACCCTCTGTTTTCTGTCACTCAGCCACTCCCTAATCCATTCAACAACATTGGGATCTAAACTCAGAGATTGTAGTTTATTTATAAGTCTTCTATGTAGGACAGACCTTACTGAAATCCAGATACGCAATGTCTACTGCACCACCTTGATCAATTACTTTAGTTACCCAATCAAAAAAAATTATTGTTCAAAAATGTTAAACAAAAATTTTGAAAAAATATGGTAACGTAAAAATCCCCACTGTCACCAAAAAAAAAAGTTTTTAATAAGCAAGTCCTACAATTCTTTATCTTTGGGGGCGTGACCGACCCGCGACTGAGATGGAAGCATAAGTCCTCAGCTCCCGCTCCTCGTGTCTGTTAATACACTCCGGTTTCAAGCAAGGTCCCTCAAAATGGGCAAACACTCCAAACTCAACACCCCGAAGCCATCGGGAACTAGAGAAAAATCAGCACTTACTTCTGTGTGCTCCTACTTCAATGCGTCGTCGGATCAAGATTCCCGCGACTCTTCCCACAGGCCGCCATCTTCGCCTCCAAGTCCTGTCAGTGAAGCAGATGTAGAGGATCAGCACGCCCAGCAACCACCTCGAGCTCCCTCGGCGGAGCGGTTATGGCATGAAAAGCTTGACTCCCTACCTTCGAAGGACGACATCACGGCGATCATCGACCACGCTACGCAGGGCCTACATGTGAGTCTCTCTGCTATACAAGCAGATATCCGCCATATTGGGGACCGCGTGGCTTCCTTGGAAGATACAGAACCGAAGATCTGCAAAACAGTAGACTCCCTTACCTCACAGCTGCGAGACCAGGCCGATGCTCTGGTACAGCTTACGAGAAAGCTGGACGATCTGGACAATAGGGGCCGAAGAAACAACATACGGGTACGTGGCTTACCGGAATCGGTTGTTCATGACGACATTGCCTCGACACTACAACTTATATTTAATAAGATTCTCCACCGACCGGCCGACACTGTCATCCACTTTGACAGAGCACACAGGGCCCTCCGACAGAGACCCTCGGGAGTGGCACCTCACCGGGACATTATCTGGTGTTTGCAAAGTTATCCTTTGAAGGAAGACATCATGCGCACCTACAGAGGCAATGCGGTCTGCTCCTGGGACTCTCATCCCATTACACTCTTTCAAGACCTTTCGCCTCTTACATTTCAAGCACGGAGGATGCTCCGACCTGTCACACAAGCTTTACGGGAGGCTAACATCCCCCACCAATGGGGCTTTCCATTTGCCCTGTTGGTCCGCCGAGGTAACACGACTCATATTATTCGCCATGCCACCGACGTTCATCAGTTCACTGAAGCTCTTGGTTTACCTGGCTGCGAGATCACCGATTGGGAACCATCCTTTTCTGCTCCAACGACCCTCCTGGACCCGTCTCAAGAATGGTCCCCTAGACCACAAAGAAGGAAACGGCACAAGCAACAAGACACCCCTTGAGCAGGGTTACCCACTCGGTGGGATCGCCCCACCTTTACCCTACGAGAGCCGTACCGGTTCGCCGGTCTTGGACAGACTTATGTTCCAGATTATGGACACTTTGCAGCACCGACTCGCCTTCTGGCGCACATGGTATTTTTTTATTGTTTATTGTGGGGTTTTTTTTTCTTATATATACATATCTTCCTTCGGCTTCACTTTTCCACACTCCTCCATTGCACCACACTCTAAAGATTCTGCACACATAGTCCTCACCTATACTGACATGCGAAGGCCCCATACGCTGTCTCGTATACACTTCACTGCTATCCCTAGTGGGACGCACCCAACCACGTTCCCATGAGTAAGGGACCACTTCCCCAGGGCTCGATGGAGCGGGATGCGATATCTCCTATCTTCTCTGTCTACATTCACTGTCTCTGCCCTAGGTAGTGACTCCTGGCTGATAGATTTGCTCTACCCCCCGCGCCTACTTACTTGACCCTTCATTTGGGTTTAAGTACCGGGTTTTGACCTTCTATAAGGTCATCTGGCTCAATACTCGATGCTACGGCATCTAGCATCGTTACGTGCTATTTCTGTTGCAGTTTTGTGATCTTTCTTGTTTAATTTCTTTTATTTATTTTTATTGCTCCGAGGGTGGCATTGTCTCAGCGGGGGTTCCTACAGATATCCTTCTCATGGCCCCTGATCTAATCAAATTTACCTCACTTAATGTTAGAGGTTTAAATAAGCCCCAACAACGTTCGAAAGTCCTCTAGACTTTGCAACTCCAAAAATCACACGTCGCCTTCCTGCAGGAAACACATTTCAGATCTATTCCGAATTCCGACTAACGAATAAATACTTCCAACATGCCTTTCTGGCGAGTGCTCCTGAGTCAAAGACGAAAGGGGTTGCCATTCTCATTCATAAATCCCTTCCATTTAAGCTCCTGGATATCTGGAGGGACCCCGAGGGAAGGGCCATATTTCTGAAATGTTATTTTGGTAACCAAAAAGTCACGTTGGGTAATGTTTATGCCCCTAACCGTAACCAGACTTTCTTCTTATGCAGTATGTTGAATAGATTTGGCTCCTTTCAGGAAGGCATTAATGTTTTTGGGGGTGACCTCAATATGATTTTGGATCCGCATAGGGACTCCTCCACTCACACCTCATCCATCCCCTACTCCAACATTAAAAAAGTTAAACGGGCGTTATACTTACACCAACTGATTGACACCTGGAGATCGCAACATCCAACAGCTAATGACTACACTTACTATTCACACGTTCATAACAGATATACTAGGATTGATAGTCTGTTCCTCTCACACCATCACCTCTTGCATTTACATACCTCTGAAATAGGCTTACAATCACTTAGCGACACACTTCACACTACGCCTCACGAACCCCACGCCCAGGCATTGGAGCTGGAGGCTCAACGAAAATTTAATTGACAATCCCCACCATGTCGCAGAGCTCACGACACACAACTTCACAACTATTTTCAACATAATGTTACGGAAGAACTGCCCTTTCCCTTGGTATGGGAAGCCCATAAGCCGGTAATACGTGGTCACCTGACAAAACTGGGCTCCACGATCAAACCATTAAAATTGGCTGCTATCCTAGATCTCACGCGCAAGCTCCACCGCCTAGAACAATCTCATAAACTCACACTTGTCCCGGAGGTTCTGACTCAATTACACACATTACGAGACCAATTGGCCTCTCTCCTAGATGACACCACGAAAAGGCACTTCCTCCTGACCAAAAAATTGTTCTATGAACTGGGGAACAAACCGGGCAAACTGCTAGCCAGGGCTTTGCGTGTCCAAAGGGCTTCTTATATTCCCAAAATTAGGTCCCCAGATGGCTCTATTCATTATGAATCTCATGGAATCGCTAACTGCTTCCACTCTTATTATGAAGCACTTTATGATATCAGCCCTCCATCTGCCGGCTCCCCTGAACACCTCCAAAGTATTGATGATTATTTACAACAATTCTTGCCTCAGAGGCTAGACGGGGATGCGATCGCTTTCTTTAATTCACTTGTTACTGGGGATGAGATTCTGGCTGCCCTAAAACTAACCCCCCCGTGGCAAATGTCCTGGCCCGGACGGCTTTACCGCTGGGTACTGTCGTAAATTCTTTCCTGTTTTGAGTCCACATTTAGTCACTTTATTCAACAGCTTGGCCGCCGGGACACCACTTGACCACCAGTCCAATGTAGCTTACATATTGGTTATACCCAAATTGGGTAAGGATCCTGAGCTGTGTACTAATTACCGCCCTATATCCCTGATAAATACCGATGTTAAGTTGCTGGCCAAGGTAATGGCACTGCGCCTACAACGTTACGTCCCCTCCCTCATTCATAAGAATCAGGTCGGATTTGTGCCCGGGAGAGAGGCCAGGGATAACTCTATTCGCGCACTCAACCTCATCACATACGCTCACACACACAACATTCCATACGCCTTGGTCTCTATGGACGCCGAAAAGGCGTTTGATCGGGTGTCCTGGCCCTTCCTATTTCGGGTCTTACGTAAATTGGGTATTCATGGCCCATTTCTCAACCAACTCACTGCTTTATACACCAACCCATCTGCACGCATAAAAGTCAATGGCATCCTTTCGGATCACTTGCATCTCAGGAATGGCACACGCCAGGGATGCCCCCTCTCCCCACTGCTGTTCATTCTAGCTATGGAACCTCTGGCCCAGGCGATACGCGACAATGACTTGATTACTGGCTTAACTATTGCGAACACCACTCATAAAATTGCAATTTATGCAATTTATGACATGTTGTGCATGTTAACCAATCCACACCTCTCCCTGGCGCACGTTATTTCGGAACTGACCCGGTTCACTGCCCTGTCCAGGCCCGGACTGGCCATCGGGCACACCGGGCATTTGCCCGGTGGGCCGGGCCGCGGCAGGGCCGGATGGATTTAGGGGCTGATGGAGCTGCAGCTCCAGGCCCCTACCTTAAAATAGGCCCAGTCAGGACCGGACTGACTGGGCCTCTACGGCCGTCTATAACGCAGGGCAAAAGGGGCACTTGCCCCTTAACCCTGCAGCAGCTGCGACCGGGCCCGCCACTCTAGGGGGCCCGTGCAACCCCCACGATTAATTCCGCGGGGGCCCGCTACTTACTGGCTAGCCGAGGATGCCGGGGACGCAGGAATCCAAAAGAATCACGTGACGTACGTGACGTACGTCACATGACCCTGCTGCACATCTGCTTCCTCCTGTGCAGAAGAACAGGTTGGTCTGCGAGCGCCGAGCAGCACGTACTCTTTAAATCTTCAGTTGTTCAGGTAAGGGGAGGCTGCATGAAGGAGTGTTTGAGATTGAGTGAGTGAATTAATGAGTATCTGTGAAGGAGTGAGTGAATGAATGTTTGTGAATGAGTATATGTAAATGAGTGTCTGAATGAGGGAATTAATGAGTATCAATGTATGAATATCTGAATGAGTGAATGGATTATCTGTGAATTAGTGAGTAAATATTTGTGAATTAATATGTGTGTGTGTGTAAGGGGGGCAAAGATATCACAGGCAGGCTGTTTTGGTGGCAAAGATGCCACAGGCAGGCTGTTTTGGTGGCAAAGATGCCCGCCTGCGGTATCTTTGCCAGCAAAACAGCCTGTTATGGGGCCAAAGATGCCACAGGCGGGCTGTTTTGGGGCCAAAGATGCCACAGGCGGGCTGTTTTGGGGCCAAAGATGGCAAGTCCTATTCTTCCAATCTGGGTCCTAGGCAGGTCTGGGTGCCAGGTCTGATTTGATACTAAGGGGGGTGGCTGGCATAAATACACAATGTAGGGCTGGCTGACGGGGCAATACGCAAGGGTGTGGGGCATTAATTCAAAAGCGAGTGCTGGCTGGGGCATCAGTGCATCAAATAAATCAATACTAAAGTGGGGCTGCTCTCTTGAGTGCATAAATACACGTGGGGGCTGGCAGCATCAATACCCAAGAGAGCCAGCTGCGGCCATCACCTAAATCAAAGGGAAAGCGTCCGTGGAAACCCTCCGGATGCGGGTGTCAGTGTGGCAGAGCCTGTCCTGGTGTTTGTGTTTAGGTGTTGGTGTGGCAGAGCCTGTCCTTGTGTGTGTGTGTGTGTGTGACTGACTGGGTGGCAGAGCCTGTCCTGATGTGTATTTAGTCATCTGTTTTCTGGCCCTTTACTTTCTGTAGGATTAAATTGAACTATTTAATTTTTACTTATCCAGAGATAAAACGCCCTCCTGAATTTGTCACTTCAGAGGTCAAAACATTCTAGGCCCAGCAAAAGTAAAGGTATTGTGTTATTTACTCTTATTTCAACCTGCGTATCTTATTAAAAATGATTTGTGGCACTAGATTGTGGCTTCAGGGGTCTCGTGTATGATGACTTTTGTTAGTCACATTGCTCAGCCTAGAGGATTGGCTGAGCGCCGCAATTCAGTTGGCGTGGTCTGAGTTTCTTAGTTTGTGACTGGCTGCGAGAGAGGATCCAGGTCCCCTGCAGTGCTGCGGGGAATTTGGATTTTAGTGCGCAACTTCCACTACTTCACTTCCATCTGCCCCAACAGGGGTTAATATATCAACAGAAGAAAAACAGGGCAAATAAGCACCACTGGGTAAGCTTAGCCTGGAGTATTATCTTTATTTTTTTTGCTTATTTGCCCCATGTTTCTTCTGTTGATATATTAACCCCTGGTGGGCAGATAGAATTTTTTCGGGATCTATTAATTATGTGCATTCTTTAATTTTTTTTTTTTTTTTGATTGCTGTAATATTTGATTTATTGCTTGTATTGTCCATATATTTATATATATATATATTGATATTGTATTATGTATTATCTATTTTTTTTTGTCTATTTATTAAAGCATATATTTTCATACCTATTTTAGCACTGTCAGTTTTTCTATCACGGGACAGAGTGTCATATAGGAGGTATAAGGGATATCAGGGGGCACAGTGGCATCTCTGGCATATAGGAGGGTATAAGGCATTCCTGGGGCAGTGTGGCAAGCTGGGGGCAGATGTGCATAACTGGGCGGCTGGTTGACAAATAAAAGAAAATATAAACAAGAGGCAGTTTTTCTCATAGTTTTTATTAAATATGAAAAAATTGTTTACATTAATTAATATTTACTACTAAAACTTTTTTTTGGTATTTTGGTAAAAAAACTTAGTTTGAGAAATGTGTTTTGGGTTCTTGTACCTTAAAAATATACCTTTAATTATGATATCAGTAAAATAAGAATGCGAATAGAGAAATGCGATTGTGATAAAGAGATAAAAGTGTTAATGACACATCTTATAAGTTTTTGTTTTAAATAAACGAAAAATTTGAATATTTTTTTTTTATCTGATTAATCGATTAATCAAAAAAATAATTGGCCAACTAATCGATTATTAAAATAATCGTTTGTTGCAGCCCTAGTTCAGAGGCCTTTTCAAGTCCTCCATTTTTATGGGGCATTTCAGCTTTAAAGATTGTTTCCGTGTAGTGCTGTGAGTTTGTGACTGATATTTAATGTGTGTGTGTGTGTGTGTGTATATATATATATACATATATATATATATATATATATATATATATATATATATATATACTTATTTATATATATATATGTGTATATATAAAATCAGTGACAGGTTGTTTTTGTTTGTTTGTTTTTCATATATATATAGATTCATTAGAAAATAGAATGTCTTCCAAAAAACAAAAGGGAGGAGCAGAAAAAATTAGAGAGAAATTTAAAAAGTCTTTGGAACTTGAAGCTCAGAAATGTGCTAAAATTACAGATAGAAGAAGTTTCTACCTCTTTCTAAGTACCAACTAAATGGTCAAAGATTTGTTACTGTTATTTATTATTTATTGAATCTTTCATTAAAGATATAGCACTTTATACATTGCATGACGTTATGATTAATTTATTATATATTTATGTAATGCTAATTGATTTACAGTGACAAAAGCATGCTGAAATATAACTAATAGACAACAAGAAATGGTATATTATATTTGTCAGAATTTGGTTTAACAAAAAATAAATAAATAAATAAAAATGGGCTGCTCAGTCTTAAATGCCCGGGCCTATTTTTTGTCCCAGTCCGGGCCTGGCCCTGTCCAATTATCAAATTAACTTGCAAAAATCTGAAATTTTAGGCATAAATGTCCCTGATGTCCTGCGGTCGACTATGACTCGCTCCTTTCCCTTCAAATGGCAGAACACGGCCTTTAAGTATTTAGGTCTGTGGATCCCGGCAGACCTCTCCCAAATTATTAAGCTTAACTTTTCTGTCCTACTAGCTACGGTGATCCAAGATCTACGCAAATGGTCGGTACCCCACATCTCATGGTTTGGTTGCATAGCTGTACTTAAAATGAATATTCTCCCCAGATTTTTATATCTCTTTCAGTGCTTGCCTGTATTTTTACCTAGAAGTTTTTTTCATGCCTACCAGAGTCTTTACGCGTTACGTGTGGGAAGAGGGGACGCCTAGGCTGTCCTTTGCGCACCTGTCTCGCTCCAAATTGAAAGGGGGTATGGCCCTCCCCAACCTGGAATGGTATTGGCTGGCGTCCCATTTAAGGAGAGTGGTGGAGTGGTCGTTAGGGGCCCCCAAGCTTTGGGTTCAACTCGAAAATTCCTTCTTTACCATCAATATCTCGGCGGCCCCTTGGTTGCCTGACGGCTCCAGGGGCCTTACACATTCCTCCCACGCCACTATCTCGGGTGATGAAGGGGACTATACTCACCTCGGCACCAAGTCCACTTCTCCCATTGACACACAATCCTGATTTTCCCATACACATCACTGGCGACATGACAAGATTACTTACCTCTGCGCGTTCCGGTTCTTTGCGGCTCTGTCACATACTGCAGGCAGGCACATTCAGGTCTCTTAGAGACCTCCTACACCCGGTTACACCGTCCTTCCACACAACTTTTATATATCACGGGATTAAACATTAGGTCTCCTCATTGCTGCCTAATACCCAACTCACCAGACCTCTGTCGGGGTTTGAAAAGTTATGCTTACCTAGTTCTGAGCCTGCTCACTTTTTATCCACACTTTATGCCCTGCTACAGGAGGCGTACGGAAATACTAAGCCCTTTTATTTTAGTCTGTGGGAGAGGGACCTGCAAACACCTCTGACCGACGCTGACTGGGACAAGATACTTCAACTCACCCACAAAGGGGCAATATCTAGTTGGGTTCAGGAATGCAACTACAAATTACTGTCCCGTTGGTATAAAGTCCCGGCCGAATAGCACCGTTTCCTACCTCAGGTCTTTGTTGGAGGTGTGGGGCTGAGGACGGCACCTACAGGCACATTTGGTGGGACTGCGCTCACATTCGCCCGTTCTGGCTAGCTGTGGTGAAAGTTATACGTGACATCATAGACCCAGATCTTGAGTTCTCGCCCCAGGGTTTATTACTGCACCATACTCAGGCCTCGCTCATCTCTTACAAGAAATCACTGGCCATCCATCACGCTGCTAAAGCCATCATACCCCGATTCTGGAAAGTGCCGGGCCCTCCCTCGATCGCTGCTTGGGTGGCAAGGGTCAATTTCATCTCCCACATGGAAGACCTGGTGATATCTGCTCATGGTCGTGAATATGCCAATGGTCTCAAGTGGTTGCCGAAGGGCAATCTTTGTCTCCTCCTCCCAGCTGCTCGATCTGTACCTTCAGTAATGACCGCATCCTTCTCCCGATTTGCTTGTTAGGGGGTCTTTGCCACCCTGGGTGCCCTGGCCGTTTTCACTTCGGGCCCCTATGTATATGGTGAATCACTTATCGTGTACTGCTCAATGTCATACCCTTGGAGCACGTTCATGTTCATACTTATGTTTTTGTTTTTCCTTTATTGTTTATTGACGATACCATTGTCATGACACATCAGTCGCTACATTACATGTATTGATACTGTGTAATCCATTGTGATTCTGTCAGGCTGCTTCCACGTTTGCGCACAGATTCTCTGCTGATTTACTTGGACTTCTACATGTCTCGTTTATGCCATATCCGGTAATATACCATGCATTTTTCTATTTGCATGTGCATAATCCTCAGGCTGTTCATGACTTGCTCTGCACTGATCATCTCACTTGATTGTACTGATCTGTTTGATGTTTTATTGTACTATGTCATGTCAATAAACGATGTTGAATAATACAATTCTTTATCTTCACAATAATTTCTGCATGGAAAGAGTTAAAATATTGGCATTACAAATGCCCATAGGGTGTCTAGTATTAAAAAATGTATGATTTGATGGGGTAAATTGAATTGGCCGGGTTCAAAGATGTCCCACATATGGGACATGGGGGCAGTAGGATCAGATGTCTAAATGGCAAAAAAATACACACCTCACAAAGGCGGCCTTTTACCTACCAAATAACCCCCAAAAAAACATGCATGGGGGTATCACTGCGCTCAGGAGATGTTACTGAATACATATTGGGGTGTTGTTTGACACGGACATATACCAGGAGCGGTAAATTTATACCTGAAGTACAATGTGTGTGAAAAAAATACAAAAAAAATACAAAAATTTACTGACATAAAGTTTCACAAAGGCTGGTGGTAAAATCAGTGCATGGAAAGGGTTAAAATACCAGCATTTCAAATACCTTGGGATGTCTAGTTTTTAAAAATATATGATTTGATGGGGTAAATTGCATTGGCTGGCTTCAAAGATACCCAAAATGGCACATTGGGGGAAGAATTACCAGATTTGGAAAAAATGGTTTTGAAATAGCAAAACACTACCTGTACTTATTGCCCCATAACGTGCAGAAAAAAGCAAAAAAACATAAAACATTGGGTATTTTTAAACTCAGGACAAATAGTAGAATCTTTTTAGCAAGTTTTTTTATTAGTTTTTGCAGATGAGTAAAAGAGTCTGTTTAAAAAGTGAGTATTTTTTAGACTTTAACATGGGTTTTTTATTTTGTAGATATACAAATTAACAACATATATCAATGCGATATAACAGGAAACATAGCATTGATGTAGTTATCATGTTAACATGTTATATTGTTCTAGTGTTTACAGCTTTAAGTGTTGAGTTTACAATAAACATATGTTTTGCAAGTAATTAAACTATTGGTTAATAGTTCTACTTATTTATCTCATTGGTAACACACTTTGTGTATATAAACTCGCCTTTAATTGAAAGATAAATTTAGCCTGTTTTGACATCCTTTCAAGATAGAATTAAACAGTTCTGATACATTGTGTGGAGTCGTGTGGGAGTATAATACCACCTTGATGTCAGTTTGAAAAATTGTTCCTTATGCGCTATACATTTTGTGGCTCGTTTGAATTGGTCTAGAGCTCTAGACCACATTTCTTGTGTAATAGTCAAGTCTAATTCTTTCTCCCATTTCTTCCAATACTCTAGAGGGCATATGGATATATCCTCATTGAATAAGTCATAAACTGTTTTTGTGGAAACCTTGTCCAGAAGAGCTGAGGACAGCTCAATAATGTTCCATAATAATTGTGGAAGAGAACTTGTGGCTGAAGGGAATTTATGGAGGTGTGCCTTAATGTTGTTGTATACTTGGATATCCGATTCCGGTATACCAAACTTCTGACAAAGTGTATTGAAAGGGAGCAGTTTACTTCCTGTCATTAGGTCAGAGATGTGCCTAATTGTCACGAATCAGATGATCAGGGCTGATAGGAGCCCAGGTGCAGGGGATACAAAGGGCTCTGTCTGTACCCCACGATGCATGATGGCTTGGGGTTGTTACAGACAGGTGCAGGAAATAAATCACAGGCAGAAGATGCTGATAATAGTTGTATTGCAGATGATGGTACAACATATAAACAAGGAAAGGCACACACGGCTGAAAGCCCTCTGGATGGGACACACACACGGCTGGAAGCCCTCTGGATGGAGCACACATGGCAGGAAGCCCTCTGGATGGGGCACACACACACACGACAGGAAGCCCTCTGGATGGGGCACACACACACACGACAGGAAGCCCTCTGGATGGGGCACACACACACACGGCAGGAAGCCCTCTGGATGGGGCACACACACGGCAGGAAGCCCTCTGGATGGGACACACACACGGCAGGAAGCCCTCTGGATGGGGCGCACACGCACGGCAGGAAGCCCTCTGGATGGGGCACACACACGGCAGGAAGCCCTCTGGATGGGGCACACACACACACAGCAGTGATAAGGTTGCAAGAAAAGAGGAACATTTTAGGAATAATATCCAACAGTCATCTTTTCAAGTATCAAGAATTCAGTCTAGTAGATAACATTTTCAGCCGATTCTTGGATTTTTGATGGGTTCGGGCTTAATTTTCCATTTAGATAGTAGGTCAAGTCCTTGCTCAGGAGTATTCACTATCCTGGTAGAATGTCCGTCTGGGATTAGTAATTTCACTGGAAAGCCCCATCTGTATGGAATGTCATTTTTTCTTAAAGTAGAAGTCACTTGTTGGAAGCTTCTCCTCAGTTGTATTGTGGCTTGTGAGAGATCTATGAAGACAGAGATTTCTTTAAATTTGTCAGGTAGGGCCATATTTTTCCTCATAGCTTGTAATATTCCTTCTTTTGTTTTATAAAAGTGGAAGCGAGCAATAACATCTCTTGGTAATGTCGGATCTTTGTTCCTTGCTCTGGAGAGCCTATGGGCTCTGTCGATTTCCATGTCTAAATCCGAGCAATTTTTGGTAAAGTCCCTGAGAAAATCTTCCAAGTCCACATTTTGGACTAATTCAGGAACACCTTGAAACTTCAAGTTGTTACGGCGATTTCGATCCTCTATATCCGCCATTTTGATTTTAAGGGCTGTCAGTTCCATTTTGGTGACATCATGGTCGTCTGCTAGTTTATTTTGTGCAGATCCAAACTCTTCCATTTTTTCTTCTATTTGTGTGACTCTAGTTGAAACAGCAGAGATCTGTTTAGAAGTCGTTTCTAACACTTTTTGTATGTCCTGAACAAATGACTGACGAAGAAGTAGCATCGATTCTTTTCTAAAATTTTCAGATGCTGTGTTTTCTGAGGATACCATAGTAGAGAGCGGGTAATTTTCAAGAGAGGTTTCTGCCCGGTCCGAGTCTACTTCAAAGGTCGAGTGGTTTCTAGGTTTTTGCTTGACTGTGGTAGTCGAATCATCAGAAGACAAAGCTGCTTTATCCACCATTTCTCCGTCCAGCAGTTAGAGTTTGGTTAAAAAGGTAATTTTTTAACAAAAATACCCATATTTTATCATTTTTTTTAATAGTTAATTAGATGATATGATAAAAAAAATGGTATCTAAAGATACTTGAAAAAAACAATATATAATATGTGTGGGAGCATGAAATGACAGCTAAACAGCAACACTGAAAAATGTTAAAAGAGCCATTGTCTCACAATATACTACGAGTAATAACCCCTATTGTCCTTAAGGGGTTAACATGGTTTCCATTAATGTCCCCACTACAGATGTAAGACTTACTGGCCTGTAGTTACTCGACTCCTCCCTACTGCCTTTTTTTGTGAATGGGCACAACATTTGCTAATTTCCAATCCCCTGGGACGACTCCCGTTACCAATGATTCATTAAATAAATAAGTTAACCGTTTTGCTAGTACACCACCAAGCTCTTTTAATAACTTGAGGTGTATCCCATCAGGCCCCATCGACTTATTTGTCTTTACCTTAGACAACTGAAGTAGAACCTCCGCCTCGATAAACTCAGATATTTCAAATGACTCTGTCTTTTTTCCTAACCGAGGTCCCTTTCCCTCATTTTCAGTTGTAAAAACTGAACTGAAATATTAATCGAGGCAGTAAGCTAGACCTTTATCCTCTTATACATACATTCCTTCTTTTGATTTTAATCTAACTAATCCTTGTTTTACTTTCCTTTTCACATTTATATATTTAAAAAAATTTATTGACAGGGCAATTCTCTCTTCTGCGTGTGATTTGGCAGCTTTTATAGCTTTCTTTGCTTCTTTCTGCCTAATCTTGTAGATCTGTCTATCTGCTTTTGTATTTACTAAAGACTTCTTCTCTTTTACAATTTTGGCCACTTCTGCAGAGTACCCCAGCGGTTTCTTTAATTTTTTACTCTTACTGACCAGCCCAATACAATTTTCTGTTATCTTCAATAATACAAATTTTAAACAATCCCATTTCTCTTGTACTCCATTTAAATTGACCCAGTCTGATAATGACTCTTCTACACATATTCTCATTTTAGAAAACTCAGCTTTTATAAAATCTAAAACTTTTGTTTTTGTGTGGTGCCAATGTGTACCAAGACAGCTGGATTCTCACCAGCCCCTCCCAATAATCCATCCACCCTGTCTGCAACATGCCGAGCCCGGGCACCTGGGAGACAGCAAACTATTCGGTTGCTGCGATCAGAGCTACAGATTACCCTGTCTGTTTTCCTAATTATAGAATCCCCTACCACCACAACCTGCCTAGGCTACCCTTCCTTCCGAATCCCCTGCACACTGGATGAGCTGCTCTCCCGGCTGTTAGGGAGAACAGAAACTCTGGGCTGGCTTCCCTCTCCCACAGCAACCCTGTCTTACTGTCACCCAGCTATGTACCTGACTCCCTTCTGACTAATCTCCTCCCTGATCTCCTCCCTCACACTTGTCACAGCGATATGGACCCAGGAACTGCTATTCCAAGCATGCATACATCTGGCCTGATGTGCACTGAGTGAGATCTCCAGGCTTGCTCATACTTTAGGGAGGTATATGAGCACTTACAGAATTTAAACAGAATCTGGCTTACCTTGGTTTCTCTTACACCTCTTGTGTTGCACTAACTGCTCTGGTGCACAAACTGGCCACTTACAGAAAGCAAGTCACTTAAACAATTCTGTTCCCTTACTATGCGCAAGCTCTGTGAGTTTAACCACTTCCTTTATACAGAGCAATACAGTTAATTGATGATAAGCCCCACCCTTAACTAATTACACACTAGAAAATGGAAAAAAACAGTTAAGCAAAACACAGATTTTTTTTAAAAAAAAATGTGTTTTCTTGTCACAAACCCTTCAACGTTCTTGTTGCTGGTTGAGATGAAAACCCACTGTTGGTATACCGTATTTCCCCATGTTTAAGATGTACCTTTTTTGAAAAATTTGGGGTCTAAAAACTGGGTGCGTCTTATACAGTGGTGGTAGATTTTTTTCTTTACCGGAAAGGGGACCTGCTGCTTACCTCTGTGTTGTTCAGCAGCGTCTGTTGATCCGTCCCAGTGGAGTAACGTGAATGTACATCACATCACATGACTCCGCTTAGTTCCTGTTCGAGCAACGCAGAGTGAAACAGCGGCACCCACAGAAGTCTGCGAGCCGCACCAGAAGATCTGCCGTTCAGGTAAGGGTGGGGGAGTAAATGAATGACTATATATATTAGGGCTGCAACTAACGATTATTTTAATAATCGATTAGTTGGCCGATTATTTTTTCGATTAATCGGATAAAAAAAATGCATTTTTTTTCAATTTAAAATAATGTAATAAAAAACGTACAATTTACACTTTCATCTCTTTATTGCAATGGCCTCTCTCTATTGACCTTCTTATTTTACTGACATAATAATAAAAGCTACAAGAACCCAAACACGGTGTTTCTCAAACTAGGTTTTAATACAAAGTTATTAGTAAATATTAATTCATATGAACTATTTTTCATATTTAATAAAAACTATGAGAAAGAAGCCTTGTTTAAATTTTTTTTATTTACCAAACTGCCCCCGGTTATGCACATCTGACCCCCAGCTTGCCACTCTACCCCCATATATGCCTTATACCTCTTATATGCCAGAGATTCCACTGTGCCCCTGATTTGCCCGATATGCCTTATACTCCTTATATGCCAGTGATATGCAACTGAGCCCCCTGATATACCTTTTACCCCCAGATATGTTTTATGCCCCTCTGATATGCCTAATATCAATATGCCTTATAACCCCTATATGCCCTGAAATTCATAATACCCCCCATATACCACTATAACTTACCCATACACCACTCTGCCTCCTCCCCCTCCCATACACCACTCTGGCTCCTCCCCCCTCCTATACATCACTCTGGCTCCTCCCCCCTCCCATACGCCACTCTGCCTCCTCCCCCCCTCCCATACACCACTCTGGCTCTTCCCCCTCCCATACTCCACTCTTCCTCCTCCCCCTCCCATACATCACTTTGCCTCCTCCCCCCTCCCATATACCACTTTGCCTCCTCCACCCTCCCATACTCCACTCTGCCTCTTCTCCCCCCTCCCATACTCCACTCTGCCTCCTCCCCCCTCCCATACTCCACTCTGCCTCCTCCCCCCTCCCATACTCCACTCTGCCTCCTCCGCCCTCCCATACACCACTCTGCCTCATGTCAGCAACGGAGGTTCACAAGACACCAGGGAGCCGGGTAGAGAGGCAGAGTGGCGTATGGGAGGGGGAGGAGCCAGAGTGGTGTATGGGAGGGTGGCTCCCATACATCCCTCTGACTCCTCCCCCCTCCCATACACCACTCTGCCTCTCTACCCGGCTCCGTTACTGACAGGCACTTTCACTGCAGCTTCGTAGAAGCCTCAGCGTAAGTGAAGGTGAGTAACAGAGGCTGTCTGTGCGATGCAGACCCCCACCGGCTGACAGAGAGGATGATTCTCTGTCAGCCGGTGGGGGTCTGCACAGTGCGCACAGACAGCCTCCGTTACTCACCTTCACTTACGCTGAGGCTTCTACGAAGCTGCAGTGAAAGTGCCTGTCAGTAACAGAGCCGGGAGAGAGGCAGAGTGATGTATGGGAGGGGGAGAGAGACGGAAGTGAGAGACCGGCCGACAGTGAGGGGAATCCAGGTCCCCTGCAGCGTTGCGGGGGATCTGGATTCTAGTGTTATAATCCGATCTCTGTTTGAGTTCGGATTATATAACGAGAGGAGTTTTTCAGATCATTTGCTCTGAAAAAAACCTCTTTTTATAATCGATAAAAATCGATTTGATTAATCGATAATGAAAATCGTTGACAACGATTTTCATTATCGATTATTATCGATTTTATCGATTAGTTGTTTCAGCCCTAATATATATATATATATATATAATGTGTGTGTTAGCATGGATGCGTGTGTAGGGGGCACAGGGAGGCTGAAAGTGATGTGCATGTACTGGCTGCCTGAGCATGATAGGAGTGTGATTGCTAACAATTGCTAGCAGCTAACACCAATCACACTCATATCATGCCAAGGCAGCCAGTTCAATAACTTTATGTAATTTTTTTTTTCCAGATTTCGAGCCCCAAAATGAAGATGCGTCTTATACATGGGAGCGTCTTATATAGGCCTGGAGATATTTCATGGAGGAGACATATAACCTACACTTGCCTGCACATACACTCTTGCCAGTACACACACATTTGCACTACACTTATACACGCCTGCCCACATACCAATGCCTCCCCATAAACATTCATATGCACTGCCATTGCCTACACAGATACTGTGATACACTATAAGACATATACAATCCTTATATACATACATATACACTACCCATACAGACACACACATATACACATACACTGCGCTTATACATGGATGCCCATACACGCACATATACACACCTGCCCTATACACACGTATGCCTGCCCATACACACACATAAACATTGCCCATATACATAAGCACACCCATACTGGCTTACGTGTAGGCTTAAAGCACCCATTTCCTCATTATCTCTTGATGTAGGACTGGAACACGAGCACTGGTATGCCGCCCGCTGTGCAGTGCGCTGGGATATAAAAGTCAAATCCCGCTGCCCAGCATCTATTGCCGGTGTCCAGCACACAGTGCTACTTTAATGCTGGGTTGGTTAGGGAGATCTGTAATCTCCCTAACCAGTCAAGCAGGCTGCAGCTGCTTATGGGGCAGCTGTGCACCCAAGGCGTGTGCCTCTCTCACGTCACCCTTCCTACGGCCCTGCAATTAGCATATGTATATTACTATGGAGCCAGTTTTTGCAGGTAAAGGTTAGAGAACTGAATATCCCTGATGATACAATCACTTAGCATTAGCATTCTTTATCAATTATTTTTAGAATGCGAATTATTAAAATGCAATATGATAATGCTGGAAAATTAGAAGCAATATGAAATATACAATATCTTTCCACGTTTTGTTAGTTTCCATGTGACCTACTGCCAATCAATAATCCATTATAAATCTGCAATTATCTAGCTTAAAGTTAATTTGTAAACCTTTATTTTTGAGACAAATATACAAACGTTTTCTGTTTTTATTCCATGTGTGTGAAAAGATTTCATTTGTCTGAGTAACTGGTTTTAGCTTAAATGCTATATAGCATGGATGAACTTATATTTTAGTAGTCAGACATAAAATTATCCTATGATCTTGAACCCAGAACAATCAGCTTCACCAACCTGTATTTGTGCACATCTCATTGTGTAAGTATTGTAGTAAAAACCCAGCCATGTTGAAATTGTCAGTAATAAAGTTGTGTGGAATAAAGGTAACATAAAGGCACTACATGGAGGAGGGGAAGAGAAGGAAAAAGAAGACCAGTGCCTTCTGGGGGGGGGGCAAAGTTCAGGGGCGTGAAGAGAAGGCATTGCACAGGAGAGGGGAAGTGAAGATAAGGCACTGTGAAAAGAGGGGAGGAGGGCACATACCTTAGGATCTAAAAGAAAATGCTTCTTACTGTAGGATCTCAATCTGGGTTGGGACAGGGACCAATTACAGTGCAGCAAGTGCAATCTGACTGGTCCGACATTTCCAATAGTGGCAAGGCTATTATACATTATAGATAAAATGAATCAAATTAGCAATTCATGATTTGCACACACTTTTTCTCCCTTGGCTGCACATCAGAAAAAAAGAGGCAGGGCTATTCCCTTAATTCAAGCCAATGCAGCTATAAGAATGAGTGACCAGATCTCTGTAATATCACAAAGCACTCCAATGGGGTTTTTTAATATGTTTTCAGGGTGGGTACATTTCTCTAAGTGTATACATAATAAGTACAGTTGTGCTGAAAAGTTTGCATACCCTGGCAGAAATTGTGAAATGTTGGCAATGATTTTGAATATGACTGATCATGCAAAAAACTATCTTTTATTTAAGGCTAGTGATCATATCAAACCATTTATCACATAGTTGTTTGGCTCCTTTTTGAATCATAATGATAACAGATATCACCCAAATGGCCTTGATCAAAAGTTTACATACCCTTGACTGTTTAGTTTTGTTACAGACACACAGGTTTAAATGGCAATTAAAGGTTAATTTCCTACACCTGTGGATTTTTAAATTGCAATTAGTTCCTGTGTATAAATAGTCAATGAGTTTGTTAACTCTGAGCAGTGGGGAGCAGAAAAGAACTGTCAAAAGACCTGTGTAACAATGTAATGGGATTTTATAAAGCTGGAAAATGATATAAAAAGATATCCAAAGCCTTGAAAATGCCAGTCAGTATTTGGTCGCTTTTTAAGAAGTGGAAAATTCGGGGCTCTGGAAAAAGACAGTGTTGTTGTTTCAAGGAACACAATACGACGATACTTGAACAACAATTACCTGGATTGTTGATGGTCAAATTGCCAGAAAGAAGCCTTTACCACTTTTTGTCGCCAATGTCACAAAAAAACCTGGTTACAATATGCCCGACTACACCTTGACACACACCTTCACTACACCTTGACACAGCTTCTGTTTGGAGATGGGTCAACAAGGCCTATAGTGAAAAGAATACCATTCCCACTGTGAAGAATAGTGGTGGCTCACTGATGTTTTTTCTGGGGGGGGTGCTCTACAGGCACAGGGAATCTTGTGAAAATTGATGGCAAGATGAATGCAGCATGTTATCAGAATATACTGGCAGACAATTTGCATTCTTGCATGGAAAGCTCTTGAACTTTCCAGCACGACAATGACCCTAAGCACAAAGCCAAGTTGACCCTCCAGTGGTTACAGTAGAAAAAGGTGAAGGTTCTTGATACGCCATCACAGTCTCCTGACCTTAATATCATCAAGCCACTCTGGGGAGGTCTCAAACGTGCGGTTCATGGAAGACGACCAAAGACTTTGCATGACCTGGAGGCATTTTGCCATGATGAATGGGCAGCTATACCACCTGCTAGAATGTAGGGGCTCATAGACCACTATTACAAAAGACTGCCAGCTGTCATTGATGCTTAAGGGGGCAATACACAGTATTAAGAAAAAAGGGTATGCAGACATTTGAACAGGAGTCGGTTCATTTTTTTTCTTTCTTGCCATGTTTTGTTTTATGATTGTGCCATGTCTAAAGTTGAATATGAATCCCATAAGAAATAAAAGGAATGTGTTGTACCTGCTTACTCATGTTTTCTTTAAAAATGGTATATAAATTATCAATTCTCCAAGGTATGCAAAGAGTTGAACACAACTGTACAATGAAATGCCGCCCACAAACACTTAGCCAGTAAAATGCTCACGTTATGCACTAGGTAGCATAGGAGTGCAACAAACATGTATACTGGGTGACAAATTATGACGTAGTACACAGCGCGTAGTACATGCTGCGTAAAACACTGGCGGCTGGTGCCGACCTCGAGTAACCTCGAACAATGTTCTGTCTTTACGGAGGGATAGGAAGGCTGCCAGGAACATGTGAGGCACACTCGAGGTACACTCCAAGACCCACTTACCCGTGGGGATTATAACCTTGGCGGCTCCCCAGAATATCCCTCTCTACTCGATTCCTATGTGACCTCCAAGAC
The DNA here is from genome assembly GCF_027358695.1 of Spea bombifrons. Lineage (NCBI taxonomy): Eukaryota > Metazoa > Chordata > Amphibia > Anura > Pelobatidae > Spea > Spea bombifrons. The sequence goes on from NC_071091.1 coordinate 46,607,929, forward strand.
GCTCAAGACGATTAACTGGAGTTTGCTCCATAAAAACTCTTACACCAGTACCCCTCCCTCTACCCACAAGTGGAAGGATTTATCTTTCTGCTAATTTGAGCTCCACGAGGGAACAGCAAATTCAGATGTAAAGATACATGGAGGAAACTACCTTGGTGCTACGGATTCACACTCTCTCCTCAAGATAAGTGGCAATTTGATATATAAATATTTGTACCACTAAATGGAGAATATATATGTTTTTGGAATTACCTTTAAATTACAGATTTCTGCTGTCTCATGTTGTTACCTCCTCCGTGGTCCCGCGGGTAGGGGAGCTGAGACGCAGCCCGTGCGTCCAGCCCCCTGCTCGTTCCGTTGGCGGGAGCCGCCGCCAGGTCCGTCCGGCGGATAGACGCGCGTCCCCGCAGAGATCACTGGATCCTGACGGGGCGCGCGCCTCGACGTCAGGAGTGTCGTTCGCGCATGCGCGAACGGCTAACTCATAAATATTCATGTCACTTCTTAAAGCGACATTTATCTTTTTTCCTCCTCCCCCTAATTAGGTGGGTAGGAGGATCCTGTGAGTAGAGGGATATTTAAACCCTCAGTAGGCACTTCACCTTTGCCTGTGATAGTGCCTAATAGCCTTCACTAGCGTTCCATATTCCTTTGTTATTTATTGGTTCTGACTCCGGCTAGTTTTTGACCTTGCTGTTTGCTGCCTGCCCTGACCTCAGCTCGTGACCCCGACTACTCTTTTGCCTGACCCCTGAATTTATTATTTTTTATTTATTATTTTCGTTCCTGGATTTTGTACTGCGCTACGCTCCTGTGTCCGTGATTCACTTTGGTGTTTCGTTGCTGGGCCCTCCATCTCCGCCAGGAGGCGCCTTCCCAATTTCTGCAGCGAGGATCCTCTGCTGTATTGCAGACGTGACAGTTATCACAGGCCCGACATGGATCCCGCAGACTTGGCAAGGATGTCCAATCGTCAAGACAGACAGGATCAAGTCCTGGCGGCTCATGCATCGCAACTACAGTCTTTGGAACGGAAACTGGATGATGTCGCTGACCTCCTCAGATCCATGGCCACCAATCTGTCTCCTCCCGTCGGCCAAGGTACAGCATCTGATTCATCTTCACCAGCACCTGGATTCGGTACGCCGGTCAAAGCACCCAAGATGCCTTTGCCAGATAAATTTTCCGGAGACCCTCAAGAATGCAGGGGTTTTTTGAATCAGTGCACTCTACACTTCCGAGCTCATCCTCACACCTTTGCCTCTCATAATAACAGAGTGACTTTTATTATCAACCTTTTAAAAGGAGAAGCATTAGCATGGGCATCACCTCTGTTGGAACAGAATTCACCCATTCTGGAAGATGCTGACGCTTTTATTGCTTCGTTCAGGGCAGTGTTTGATGCTCCCGGGAGACGAGAGTCGGCTGAATCCAATTTGCTGGAGATTCAACAGGGAAGTAGAACGGTGGCCCAGTATGCCGTAGAATTTCGCACGTTAGCATATGAGACCGACTGGAATATCAGCGCTCTGAAATCCGCCTTTCGTAGGGGTCTTAATGGCTCTTACCTATCGTGACATACCTCATGATTTGGAAAATCTGATTGCATTATGTCTGCGTCTAGAAGCCAGAGGTCAAGAAAGAAGTTTCGAGCGAGACAGAGAACGCGACAGAAGGCCACGTCAGTTTAGACCTCCTGTTCGTCCAATTTTTCAGACCCCTACAAAACCTGCTGCTGCTGCTGATGCTGCTGCTACTGCTACTGCTGATGAACCTATGGAAATAGGCCCTGTACTTCATCTTACAGCTGAGGAGAAACAGCGCCGCAGAACTTTGGGGTTGTGTTTGTATTGTGGCAAAAAAGGACATTTGATTTATACATGCCCCAGGAAGTCAGGAAACGCCAGAACTTAGTGAAGTTAGGAGGTGCTTCACTAAGTGCTACTGTTGCTACACCTCCTCAGACTCAGAGACTTTTTGTTCCCATCATGCTACAGTGGCCAGGCCACCAAGTGGCCACTCAAGCTTTCATCGATTCAGGGGCCGCTGAGAACTTTTTAGACAGAACCTGGGCTCTGGAGAATAATGTTCCGTTACAGCCAAAATCTCTGAAGACTTCTATCGCTGCTCTTGACGGTTCTCCATTAGGTACTGGGATCGTGTCCCTCCAAACGGAGGTTATTGGTGCCGTAGTCGGTATTCTCCACTCTGAAGAAATACAATTTGATGTTTTGTCCAGCCCACATATACCCATTATATTGGGAATGTCTTGGCTTCAACAACATAATCCCAGCATAGACTGGAGAGAAGGATAGATTCTGGCTTGGAGTCAAAGATGTTTGGAGAACTGCTGCAAGACTCCCACTAAGTTGAATTTAATTCTAGAAGTTCCTGCTACAGATCCTCGTCAATTGGTACCTTCTCAGTACTGGGAGTATTTAGATGTGTTTTCTAAACGACAAGCAGAGACTTTGCCTCCCCACCGCGCATATGATTGTACAATAAAGTTGTTACCTGGCACCAACCCACCCAAGGGACACACATATCCCTTATCTCAACCGGAGAATCAGGCTTTGGCTCAATATATTGATGAAAGTCTAAAAAAGGGGTTCATCAGACCTTCAGCATCCCCGGCGGGAGCAGGCTTCTTCTTTATTTCTAAAAAAGACGGCTCATTACGCCCCTGCATCGACTATCGTGGGTTAAATAAAATAACCATTAAGAACAGGTATCCTCTGCCGCTCATAACAGAACTGTATGATCAACTGAGGGATGCCACCATTTTTACTAAACTTGATCTGCGTGGGGCGTACAACCTGGTTCGGATTCAAGAGGGTGATGAGTGGATGACGGCTTTCAATACCAGATACGGACATTATGAATACCTTGTGATGCCTTTTGGGCTATGTAATGCCCCAGCGGTATTCCAGAACTTTGTAAATGACATTTTCCGTGACATGTTGCTGTCCCACGTTATGGTGTATCTCGATGATATTTTGATTTACTCTAAGAATCTGGTGGAGCATCGGCAACATGTTAACCAAGTATTACAAAGATTACGAGAACACTCATTATTTGCTAAGGCCGAGAAATGTGAATTTGAATGTGACAAGGTGAAGTTTTTGGGCTATATATTATCTGCGGGGCAACTGGAAATGGATCCTGACAAATTGGCAGCCATCAAAGACTGGAAGGAACCCTCTGATATTAAGGGTAAACAGCGATTCGTAGGATTTGCCAATTACTATCGTCGTTTCATTCGAAATTTTTCTCAGATCATCGCTCCTATAATTGCTCTCACTCGGAAGGGGGCTAATCCTAAAGTTTGGACCCCGGAAGCTAAAGGAGCCTTTGAGAAACTGAAGCTGGCTTTTACTTCAGCACCTATTTTACAACGGCCTGATCCTGATTTGCCCTTTATTTTGGAGGTTGATGCATCAGAAACTGGAGCGGGAGCCATACTGTCCCAGCGGAATCAAATCTCCAATCGTCTTCACCCGTGTTCGTATTTTTCCAAGACTTTCTCTACCACCGAACAAAATTATGATATCGGAAACCGTGAACTATTGGCTATTAAATTGGCCTTAGAGGAATGGCGACATCTGCTTGAGGGGACGGCGATTCCTGTTACGATTCTGACTGATCATAAGAATCTGGTATATATCGAGAAAGCTAAAAGACTCAATCCTCGACAAGCTCGGTGGGCTCTGTTCTTCACTCGCTTCAATTTTTCAATTTCGTTTCGTCCGGGTTCCAAGAACATGAAAGCTGACGCACTGTCAAGGAAGCATGAGGCACCTGATCGAGAGACTCCTGTTGAACCTATCATACCATCTACTAAGATAATTGCCACCATCCATAGTACACTTTTGTGGCATATTTCTAAGTCGCAAACGCCTCGGCCTAAAGGACATATAACCCCTCCTGGTAGACTCTATGTTCAACCCCGGTTTCGTAATGCTGTTCTCTCCTGGGGTCATGCCTCACCTGTAGCTGGTCATCGGGGAACTCGTAACGTCAAGTTTCTTCTACAGAGACATTTCTGGTGGCCTACTATGTCGCGGGACATATTGGACTATGTACAAGCTTGTAACGTTTGTGGTCACAATAAAACACCACGCACCAGACCTGCTGGATTATTATGTCCGCTACCGGTTCCTGAGCGTCCATGGCAACATATAGCCATGGATTTTGTCACGGATCTACCTTCCTCCAGGGGTCACACTACCATCTTAGTGGTTGTTGATCTTTTTAGCAAACAGGCTCATTTCATTGCTCTCTCCAAACTCCCATCAGCTAGTATCTTGGCGGACACATTCATGAAGGAGATTATACGTCTTCACGGAGTTCCACAAGTAATAGTTTCCGACAGAGGGTCGCAATTTATCTCCAGATTCTGGAGCGCAATGTGCAAACTCATGGGGATAGAATTGCATTTTTCTTCTTCTCATCATCCTCAATCTAATGGGCAGGCTGAAAGAACCAACCAGGTTCTCAAGCAGTATCTACGAATGTATGTTTCCGAGGATCAGTCTGATTGGTCAATGCTGCTACATCTTGCTGAATGGTCCTACAATAGTTCATATCACGAATCCTTAAAAATGTCTCCGTTTAAAGCAGTGCATGGATATGAACCTTCATTTTGGCCTCAGGATACTAGTACCACAGGGGTTCCGGCAGCTGAAGCACAATTTCGTGTTTTACAGGACCATTGGGCAGCTCTTGCTGAACATCTGAAGAGCACTAAAAAGCTGCAAAAGAAAACGGCGGATAAATATCGCTCGCAATGACCCGTGCTTAACCCTGGTGATTATGTGTGGCTCTCCACAAAATATCTGAAACTTCAACAAGCTGCCAGAACTTTAGGTCCTAAATATATCGGTCCCTATAAAATCAAGACAAGAATTAATGAAGTTACGTATTCTCTGGTCTTACCGAGAACATTACGCATTAACAATGCATTTCATATTTCCTTACTGAAACCTGTAATTTCTAACCAATACTCCCCCACGGTTCGCACTCCTGATCCTGTCATTATTCAAGGGGAGGAAGAATATGAAGTGCAGGCTATTTTAGATTCTAGAAGGACACGAGGGAGGCTTCAATATTTTATCAGATGGAAGGGATATGGTCCTGAGGAGAGTTCCTGGATTCCTGCCTCCAATGTCCATGCTCCTGTTAAGATTCGTGCGTTCCATAAAAAATTTCCACAGAAACCTGCCCCTGATCGCCAGGATGTCTCTCATAGTAGGGGGGGTACTGTTACCTCCTCCGTGGTCCCGCAGGTAGGGGAGCTGAGACGCAGCCCGCGCGTCCAGCCCCCTGCTCGTTCCGTTGGCGGGAGCCGCCGCCAGGTCCGTCCGGCGGATAGACGCGCGTCCCCGCAGAGATCACTGGATCCTGACGGGGCGCGCGCCTCGACGTCAGGAGTGCCGTTCGCGCATGCGCGAACGGCTAACTCATAAATATTCATGTCGCTTCTTAAAGCGACATTTATCTTTTTTCCTCCTCCCCCTAATTAGGTGGGTAGGAGGATCCTGTGAGTAGAGGGATATTTAAACCCTCAGTAGGCACTTCACCTTTGCCTGTGATAGTGCCTAATAGCCTTCACTAGCGTTCCATATTCCTTTGTTATTTATTGGTTCTGACTCCGGCTAGTTTTTGACCTTGCTGTTTGCTGCCTGCCCTGACCTCAGCTCGTGACCCCGACTACTCTTTTGCCTGACCCCTGAATTTATTATTTTTTATTTATTATTTTCGTTCCTGGATTTTGTACTGCGCTACGCTCCTGTGTCCGTGATTCACTTTGGTGTTTCGTTGCTGGGCCCTCCATCTCCGCCAGGAGGCGCCTTCCCAATTTCTGCAGCGAGGATCCTCTGCTGTATTGCAGACGTGACACATGTTCTCGAATTTACTAATAATGTTGTGAAGATACTGGAACTGTTATTTGATCTATGAGGTCTCCAACTGTATGAGATCCATTTATTTACTTTTGATGGAAATCTGCAAAATCAATTTATATTGAAGAGAGACCAAGCATAAGAGAAAAGGAGATGAAACAACAGGAGGGAAAGAGGAAGCGGGAAGGGGAGAGAGAGCTCTATCTGTTTCTTAGGAATTCTGAAAACTCCAAGATGGCTCCCAAGAAAGAGAGGGAGAGGGATAAGGAGAGAGAAAAACTACTTATTACTCTCCAAAAGCTGTACCTAACATATCTAAATATTCTCAAAAAAAAACCCTTAGACATATCAAACGATTCCTCTATGGATGCCCAAGCGGAGACTGAATTAACTCACTCTGTAATGATTGGATGAGGAGGACCCCGGATGGCCTGGCAAAGTGAGCCAGGCAAACAGGAAACAGGAGTAGCCAGGAGAGCAGGAACCGAGAATCGGGGAGGAGTGGTCGACCAGCAACCAAGATGGAAGTCCTGAGCTCCCGCACATCGAGCCCGACAACTAGCATCGGTTCACGGTAATTCTCTCAAAAATGGGTAAACACTCTAAACTCACCACCCCGAAGCCGTCGGGATCCAAAGAAAAATCAGCACTCACCTCTGTGCGCTCCTATTTCAACGCATCGTCGGACCAAGACGCCCGCGACTCTTCACACAGGCCGACCATCTTCACCTACAAGTCCTGTCAGTGAGGCAGGTGTGGAAGATCACCGTGATTTACAACCACTTCATCCCCACTCGGCAGATCGGCTCTGGCAAACTTGACTCGTTACCTTCCAAGGACGAAATCTTGGCGATAATCGACTGTGCCACGCAGGGTATCCACGTGAGCTTTTCCGCCATACAAGCAAATATACGCCATATGCGCGTCAGAGACCACATGTGCAGGGCTCGATGTTGTGAGACGCAACTCCCCTATCCTACGTTGCTCACCTTCATTGCCACTATCCCTTGCAGTGACACCTTGCTGGTTATTTTGACTTCCCCCCAGAGCCTACATACTTGGCCCATCTCTCGGGCCTAAGTATCGGGTTTCGACCTTTTCTTAGGTCGTTTGGCTCACTATTCGATGCTTCGGCATCCAGACACGTTATCCACAATTGCTGTACTGGTTTTACTTTTTGTTCCTGTTACTGGTTTTCCATGTTTAAACTACTTTGTTTTTATTTTAGCTCCAAGGTTGATACTATCTGAGCGGGGTCTTTGCAGATATCCTACTCATGGTACCTGACACAATCAAATTTACCTTTCTCAATGTGAGAGGTTTAAATAAGCCCCAACAGAGATCGAAAGTCTTATACACGTTGCAATTCCTAAAGACACATGTTGCGTTTCTCCAGGAACCAAGAATCAGGTCTGGTAAAACCAGCAAAGCGAGAAGCCGAATCAAATCCAGAAGAGTGGTCAAACAAGCCGAGTCGATACCAAACGATCAGAGAACAAGCCGGGTCAAACGAATAAATCAGTCACAGTAACTCGCACAGGCAAACAGCAGAATACACCAACCAAGGGTGACCCAGAAGAGGAAGTCCAGGTTTAAATAGGGAAAGGTGGAGGCGTGTCCTGCATGAAGAGGTTACAGATGTAACGTGCAATAAAATTAAGTGAAGACGCCGACCGGGTAGTAGTGGTACTTGCTGCCCAGGAAGCCGCCTGAGGAGGAAGCGTCGCGGGAGTGGCCACGGAGCGGGTAAAATTACTCTCCAAAAGCTGTACCTAATATATCTAAATATTCTCAAAAACCCCCCTTAGACGTATCAAATGATTCCTCTATGGATGCCCAAGCGGAGACTATACAGTCTGAATTAACTCACTCTGTAGTGATTGGATGAGGAGGACCCCGGATGGTGGAGTGAGCCAGGCAAACAGGAAACAGGAGTAGCCAGGAGAGCAGGAACCGAGAATCAGGTCTGGTAAAACCAGCAAAGCGAGAAGCCGAATCAAATCCAGAAGAGTAGTCAAACAAGCCGAGTCGATACCAAATGATCAGAGAACAAGCTGGGTCAAACGAATAAGTCAGTCACAGTAACTCGCGCAGGCAAACAGCAGAATACATCAACCAAGGGTGACCCAGAAGAGGAAGTCCAGGTTTAAATAGGGAAAGGTGGAGGCGTGTCCTGCATGAAGAGATTACAGATGTAACGTGCAATAAAATTAAGTGAAGACGCCGACCGGGTAGCGGTGGTACTCGCTGCCCAGGAAGCCGCCTGAGGAGGAAGCGTTGGGGGAACGGCCACGGAGCGGGACCGGAGAGGCAGATAAGTCCTTACACACTCTACCAGAATTACCAACATAAACAATCTATACTGTAAACTCAGAGCAGAGATGAAACTTAATACAGACACCCTGAAACAAGAAATGGCCTGTATTTCTGACAAACTTTCATCTCACTCGAATATAATGCAGACCCTACAGCTTAAACTTGAGGAGCTTAAAAAGGAGAATAATGAGCTCAGAACGAACATACAGACCATGGGTAGGTAACACACAATTGGACAAAATTAGCAATATGACTTGGCATGATAGGAGTGTGATTGCTAACAGCAATCACACTCCTATCATACGCAGGCAACCAGTAAATGCTGTTACCTAGGCATGATGGGACTGTGCTCGCTGTGATTGCTGTTAGCAATCACACTCCTATCATGCCAAGTCAGCCAGTACCTTGGTCGCAGTGCCGGCATTTCAAGCCGAGCGCCGGTATATGATGTCATATCCGGCGCTCAGCAATGAAGCCGCGCACACCGCGGCAGAACCAGGAAAACAGAGACCTCGCGATCCCGCCGCTGGACTTCTACAAGCCCAAGGTAAGTGAACTTCAAAGGGGGGGTAGAAAGTTAGGAAGGGGTTAGAGAGTGAAAAGAGGTAGATAGATTGGGAGGGAGAGGGGGTAGTTAGGATAGATTGGGAGGAAGAGGGGGTAGTTAGGATAGATTGGGAGGGAGAGGGGGTAGATAGGATAGATTGGGAGGGAGAGGGGATAGATAGGATAGATTAGGAGGGAGAGGGGATAGATAGGATATATAGGGAGGGAGATGGAGATATTAACATATTTTGGCAGCAGGGGCTAATATTAATATTTATTGGCAGCAGGGGCTAATTCTATATATATTGGCTGCAGGGACTAATAATATATATTGGCAGTAGGGGCTAATATCAATATATATCCGCAGCAGGGGTTAATATTAATCTATATCAGAAGCAGGGTTTAATATTTCTATATATCGGCAGCAGGGTCTAATATTTATATATATTGTCAGCAGGGGCTAATATTAAAGAATGAGAAATAACTGCCTAACGTGTGTGTGTATATGTATATAAATATATATATATATATATATATATATATATATATATATATAGTGTATATGTACCGTTTTATAATTGGCCCCCCTACTTTGGTCCCTGGCCCCCCATGTGCCCCCCCTAAATATGAAAGCTGGAGACGCCACTGAGCTAGCTAGGTTTCAGCATGTACTGGCTGACTTGGCATTATAGGAGTGTGATTGCTAACAGCAATCACAGTCCCATCATGCCTAGGTTCCAGCACTTACACATCCATCCAGTAAATGCTGGAACCTAGGCATTATGGGACTGTGATTGCTGTTAGCAATCACACTCCTATCATGCCAAGTCAGCCAGTACATGCTGGTACAGGGTGGCTGTAAGTGCAGACCCCATACTGCTGGCAGCATCAATACACAAGGGCGGCAGCTGGCCAGGTTTCAGCATGTACTGGCTGACTTGGCATGATAGGAGTGTGATTGCTAACAGCAATCACAGTCCCATCATGCCTAGGTTCCAGCACTTACACATCCATGCTATCACACACACACACACACTCATTTATTCATATAATCATTCATTCACAGATTCATTCCCTCAATCACACACACTCATTCAAACACCCTCCCCACCCCCTTACCTGCTCTGCAGCTCCTCGATGCCGCTCACAGACTTCAGCAGGGGGCGCGGCCTCCCTCTGCCTTCTCTGCTAAAGCACAGAGGAAGTAGGATGTCACGTGAACTCCGCTTCCTCTGTGCAGTCCAGAAGACCCTCCCACAAGTAAGTAGCAGGGCTTGAGGTGCGGCTCGCGTAAGATCGGTTGCCCTGGCTGCCGATCTTACGCGGGCCGCACCTCGAGGTCTCGCGGGCCGCATTTGGCCTGCGGGCCGCATGTTGGACGCCCCTGCCCTATAGGAAGAGAATATTCTTGGGACACATATACATCTAAACATAAAGTTTTATTTGTTTATTTATAGAACGTTAAAAAGAATTTTGGTATTAGCATGGTATATACATTTATACAATTTACCCTTTTATATAGTAAAAGAATATTCACAAATGAGATATATTCTCAATCTTTTTTTTTTTTCGCACACTCACAAGTGAACTGAATTTCACACTATATGACCCGCTGATTTAATAATTAAAAACTTTTTGGTCCATTATAGTGGTCCTAGAGATGCACCTGCATTTAAATATTAATTTTTACACGCTTTCACACACTAACACAACTCACTAACTGACCCAATACCTTAGGGTCTTATATAGTAAAAGAATATTCACAAATAAGATATATTCTCACTTAAATATTTTTTTTTTTCTTTCTTCCCCACATTCACAAGTGAACTGAATTTCACATTATACAACTCACTTGATTTAACACTGCTTGGGCCCCTATAGTGATCCTTGAGATGCACCTGCATTTAAATATTAATTTTTACATGTCTCTACACACTAACACAACTCATTAATTGACTCAATACCTTAGGGTCTTATATAGTAAAAGAATATTCATAAATGAGATATATTCTCACCTAAATATTTTTTCTTTTTTTGGAATTTTTGGGGCTCCAAGTCGGCACCTACGCATGATCTTGCCTTATATATTAATGAGGGAAAGTGCACACGATTTCTTTTCATGGTTTCATGTATTAGTTGTAAGTATGGATGGTTTAGGTTTGTTTGTGTGTGTTTTGACAGCAAAATGGGCTTTCGTGGTGGAAGGGATGGGATGTTAACCAACCTAGATGGTACTTAGATTGGCGTCCATTAATTGCCAAGGATTAAATTCTCCCCACAAAAGAGCCTTTTTATTAGACTTGTGCATTCGTCTTCGGGCGAACATGGAAACTGTTACCTCCTCCGTGGTAGGGGAGCTGAGACGCAGCCCGCGCGTCCAGCCCCCTGCTCGTTCCGTTGGCGGGAGCCGCCGCCAGGTCCGTCCGGCGGTTAGACGCGCGTCCCCGCAGAGATCACTGGATCCTGACGGGGCGCGCGCCTCGACGTCAGGAGTGCCGTTCGCGCATGCGCGAACGGCTAACTCATAAATATTCATGTCGCTTCTTAAAGCGACATTTATCTTTTTTCCTCCTCCCCCTAATTAGGTGGGTAGGAGGATCCTGTAAGTGAGAGGGATATTTAAACCCTCAGTAGGCACTTCACCTTTGCCTGTGATAGTGCCTAATAGCCTTCACTAGCGTTCCATATTCCTTTGTTATTTATTGGTTCTGACTCCGGCTAGTTTTTGACCTTGATGTTTGCTGCCTGCCCTGACCTCAGCTCGTGACCCCGACTACTCTTTTGCCTGACCCCTGAATTTATTATTTTTTATTTATTATTTTCGTTCCTGGATTTTGTACTGCGCTACACTCCTGTGTCCGTGATTCACTTTGGTGTTTCGTTGCTGGGCCCTCCATCTCCGCCAGGAGGCGCCTTCCCAATTTCTGCAGCGAGGATCTTCTGCTGTATTGCAGACGTGACAGTTATCACAGGCCCGACATGGATCCCGCAGACTTGGCAAGGATGTCCAATCATCAAGACAGACAGGATCAAGTCCTGGCGGCTCATGCATCGCAACTACAGTCTTTGGAACGGAAACTGGATGATGTCGCTGACCTCCTCAGATCCATGGCCACCAATCTGTCTCCTCCCGTCGGCCAAGGTACAGCATCTGATTCATCTTCACCAGCACCTGGATTCGGTACGCCGGTCAAAGCACCCAAGATGCCTTTGCCAGATAAATTTTCCGGAGACCCTCAAGAATGCAGGGGTTTTTTGAATCAGTGCACTCTACACTTCCGAGCTCATCCTCACACCTTTGCCTCTCATAATAACAGAGTGACTTTTATTATCAACCTTTTAAAAGGAGAAGCATTAGCATGTGCATCACCTCTGTTGGAACAGAATTCACCCATTCTGGAAGATGCTGACGCTTTTATTGCTTCGTTCAGGGCAGTGTTTGATGCTCCCGGGAGACGAGAGTCGGCTGAATCCAATTTGCTGGAGATTCAACAGGGAAGTAGAACGGTGGCCCAGTATGCCGTAGAATTTCGCACGTTAGCATATGAGACCGACTGGAATATCAGCGCTCTGAAATCCGCCTTTCGTAGGGGTCTTAATGGGTCCTTAAAAGATGCTCTTACCTATCGTGACATACCTCATGATTTGGAAAATCTGATTGCATTATGTCTGCGTCTAGAAGCCAGAGGTCAAGAAAGAAGTTTCGAGCGAGACAGAGAACGCGACAGAAGGCCACGTCAGTTTAGACCTCCTGTTCGTCCAATTTTTCAGACCCCTACAAAACCTGCTGCTGCTGCTGATGCTGCTGCTACTGCTACTGCTGATGAACCTATGGAAATAGGCCCTGTACTTCATCTTACAGCTGAGGAGAAACAGCGCCGCAGAACTTTGGGGTTGTGTTTGTATTGTGGCAAAAAAGGACATTTGATTTATACATGCCCCAGGAAGTCGGGAAACGCCAGAACTTAGTGAAGTTAGGAGGTGCTTCACTAAGTGCTACTGTTGCTACACCTCCTCAGACTCAGAGACTTTTTGTTCCCATCATGCTACAGTGGCCAGGCCACCAAGTGGCCACTCAAGCTTTCATCGATTCAGGGGCCGCTGAGAACTTTATAGACAGAACCTGGGCTCTGGAGAATAATGTTCCGTTACAGCCAAAATCTCTGAAGACTTCTATCGCTGCTCTTGACGGTTCTCCATTAGGTACTGGGATCGTGTCCCTCCAAACGGAGGTTATTGGTGCCGTAGTCGGAATTCTCCACTCTGAAGAAATACAATTTGATGTTTTGTCCAGCCCACATATACCCATTATATTGGGAATGTCTTGGCTTCAACAACATAATCCCAGCATAGACTGGAGAGAAGGACAGATTCTGGCTTGGAGTCAAAGATGTTTGGAGAACTGCTGCAAGACTCCCACTAAGTTGAATTTAATTCTAGAAGTTCCTGCTACAGATCCTCGTCAATTGGTACCTTCTCAGTACTGGGAGTATTTAGATGTGTTTTCTAAACGACAAGCAGAGACTTTGCCTCCCCACCGCGCATATGATTGTACAATAAAGTTGTTACCTGGCACCAACCCACCTAAGGGACACACATATCCCTTATCTCAACCGGAGAATCAGGCTTTGGCTCAATATATTGATGAAAGTCTAAAAAAGGGGTTCATCAGACCTTCGGCATCCCCGGCGGGAGCAGGCTTCTTCTTTATTTCTAAAAAAGACGGCTCATTACGCCCCTGCATCGACTATCGTGGGTTAAATAAAATAACCATTAAGAACAGGTATCCTCTGCCGCTCATAACAGAACTGTATGATCAACTGAGGGATGCCACCATTTTTACTAAACTTGATCTGCGTGGGGCGTACAACCTGGTTCGGATTCAAGAGGGTGATGAGTGGATGACGGCTTTCAATACCAGATACGGACATTATGAATACCTTGTGATGCCTTTTGGGCTATGTAATGCCCCAGCGGTATTCCAGAACTTTGTAAATGACATTTTCCGTGACATGTTGCTGTCCCACGTTATGGTGTATCTCGATGATATTTTGATTTACTCTAAGAATCTGGTGGAGCATCGGCAACATGTTAACCAAGTATTACAAAGATTACGAGAACACTCATTATTTGCTAAGGCCGAGAAATGTGAATTTGAATGTGACAAGGTGAAGTTTTTGGGCTATATATTATCTGCGGGGCAACTGGAAATGGATCCTGACAAATTGGCAGCCATCAAAGACTGGAAGGAACCCTCTGATATTAAGGGTATACAGCGATTCGTAGGATTTGCCAATTACTATCGTCGTTTCATTCGAAATTTTTCTCAGATCATCGCTCCTATAATTGCTCTCACTCGGAAGGGGGCTAATCCTAAAGTTTGGACCCCGGAAGCTAAAGGAGCCTTTGAGAAACTGAAGCTGGCTTTCACTTCAGCACCTATTTTACAACGGCCTGATCCTGATTTGCCCTTTATTTTGGAGGTTGATGCATCAGAAACTGGAGCGGGAGCCATACTGTCCCAGCGGAATCAAATCTCCAATCGTCTTCACCCGTGTTCGTATTTTTCCAAGACTTTCTCTACCACCGAACAAAATTATGATATCGGAAACCGTGAACTATTGGCTATTAAATTGGCCTTAGAGGAATGGCGACATCTGCTTGAGGGGACGGCGATTCCTGTTACGATTCTGACTGATCATAAGAATCTGGTATATATCGAGAAAGCTAAAAGACTCAATCCTCGACAAGCTCGGTGGGCTCTGTTCTTCACTCGCTTCAATTTTTCAATTTCGTTTCGTCCGGGTTCCAAGAACACGAAAGCTGACGCACTGTCAAGGAAGCATGAGGCACCTGATCGAGAGACTCCTGTTGAACCTATCATACCATCTACTAAGATAATTGCCACCATCCATAGTACACTTTTGTGGCATATTTCTAAGTCGCAAACGCCTCGGCCTAAAGGACATATAACCCCTCCTGGTAGACTCTATGTTCAACCCCGGTTTCGTAATGCTGTTCTCTCCTGGGGTCATGCCTCACCTGTAGCTGGTCATCGGGGAACTCGTAACGTCAAGTTTCTTCTACAGAGACATTTCTGGTGGCCTACTATGTCGCGGGACATATTGGACTATGTACAAGCTTGTAACGTTTGTGGTCACAATAAAACACCACGCACCAGACCTGCTGGATTATTATGTCCGCTACCGGTTCCTGAGCGTCCATGGCAACATATAGCCATGGATTTTGTCACGGATCTACCTTCCTCCAGGGGTCACACTACCATCTTAGTGGTTGTTGATCTTTTTAGCAAACAGGCTCATTTCATTGCTCTCTCCAAACTCCCATCAGCTAGTATCTTGGCGGACACATTCATGAAGGAGATTATACGTCTTCACGGAGTTCCACAAGTAATAGTTTCCGACAGAGGGTCGCAATTTATCTCCAGATTCTGGAGAGCAATGTGCAAACTCATGGGGATAGAATTACATTTTTCTTCTTCTCATCATCCTCAATCTAATGGGCAGGCTGAAAGAACCAACCAGGTTCTCAAGCAGTATCTGCGAATGTATGTTTCCGAGGATCAGTCTGATTGGTCATCGCTGCTACATCTTGCTGAATGGTCCTACAATAGTTCATATCACGAATCCTTAAAAATGTCTCCGTTTAAAGCAGTGCATGGATATGAACCTTCATTTTGGCCTCAGGATACTAGTACCACAGGGGTTCCGGCAGCTGAAGCACAATTTCGTGTTTTACAGGACCATTGGGCAGCTCTTGCTGAACATCTGAAGAGCACTAAAAAGCTGCAAAAGAAAACGGCCGATAAATATCGCTCGCAAGGACCCGTGCTTAACCCTGGTGATTATGTGTGGCTCTCCACAAAATATCTGAAACTTCAACAAGCTGCCAGAACTTTAGGTCCTAAATATATCGGTCCCTATAAAATCAAGACAAGAATTAATGAAGTTACGTATTCTCTGGTCTTACCGAGAACATTACGCATTAACAATGCATTTCATATTTCCTTACTGAAACCTGTAATTTCTAACCAATTCTCCCCCGCGGTTCGCACTCCTGATCCTGTCATTATTCAAGGGGAGGAAGAATATGAAGTGCAGGCTATTTTAGATTCTAGAAGGACACGAGGGAGGCTTCAATATTTTATCAGATGGAAGGGATATGGTCCTGAGGAGAGTTCCTGGATTCCTGCCTCCAATGTCCATGCTCCTGTTAAGATTTGTGCGTTCCATAAAAAATTTCCACAGAAACCTGCCCCTGATCGCCAGGATGTCTCTCATAGTAGGGGGGGTACTGTTACCTCCTCCGTGGTAGGGGAGCTGAGACGCAGCCCGCGCGTCCAGCCCCCTGCTCGTTCCGTTGGCGGGAGCCGCCGCCAGGTCCGTCCGGCGGTTAGACGCGCGTCCCCGCAGAGATCACTGGATCCTGACGGGGCGCGCGCCTCGACGTCAGGAGTGCCGTTCGCGCATGCGCGAACGGCTAACTCATAAATATTCATGTCGCTTCTTAAAGCGACATTTATCTTTTTTCCTCCTCCCCCTAATTAGGTGGGTAGGAGGATCCTGTAAGTGAGAGGGATATTTAAACCCTCAGTAGGCACTTCACCTTTGCCTGTGATAGTGCCTAATAGCCTTCACTAGCGTTCCATATTCCTTTGTTATTTATTGGTTCTGACTCCGGCTAGTTTTTGACCTTGATGTTTGCTGCCTGCCCTGACCTCAGCTCGTGACCCCGACTACTCTTTTGCCTGACCCCTGAATTTATTATTTTTTTATTTATTATTTTCGTTCCTGGATTTTGTACTGCGCTACGCTCCTGTGTCCGTGATTCACTTTGGTGTTTCGTTGCTGGGCCCTCCATCTCTGCCAGGAGGCGCCTTCCCAATTTCTGCAGCGAGGATCTTCTGCTGTATTGCAGACGTGACAGAAACGAACACGAAGAGTGCGTTTTCGTGTTCGTTCCGAAGACACGCCGAAGAGAAGACGGCGGCGGTAAAACGTAGGCGAAGACGAAGACACACACCACGAAGATCTTCGTCTACCATTCTTCCCCCCTCTTCTAACTTACCTTGGCTTCGCAGCATCGCGGCATTTCCCGGAAGTTCGCCGTCACGGCTTACAGGGCAGTGCGAATGAGCCTATTGGTCGCCTACAGGGACCTCCTCTGGCATCAACCAATTGGTTGATGCCAGAGGAAGACCCTGCAGGTGACCAATAGGCTCACTCGCACGGTCTTTGTAACCCCTGACAGCGAACCTATGGATTTCCACTCCCGTTAACCCCTTCGATGCTGCGTTATCTAACACAGCATCGAAGGGGTTAACGGGAGCGGAAATCCATAGGTTAAAGGGCCGTGCAAGCGACCAATAGGCTCACTTGCACGGCCCCTTAACCCTTTAAAAAACAAAGTTAACCCCTAACTAATTGAACAGGGAGGGAGACCAGTGGGATCTGCCGGGTAAGATGCAGCATTGAGGTCTTAAAACCCCTAATGTGTCTACTGTTAATCTGCCGGGTAAGTTGCAGCATTGAGGTTTTAAAACCCCTAATGTGTCTACTGTTAAATATTTAGAGACAGTTTTTGATAGGGTCCATGAAATCTCAAAAGGTTTTCTCTTGATTGGGGGAGACATGAATTGCATTCAGGAGGTTAAATTGGATAAAAGTATGATGCATGGATTGCACCGTGACACGAAAATGAAATCCTTGGCCAAATCTTTTTCCTTATGCCTCGCACATAATAATCTTTATGATATCTGGAGAACATATAATCCTTTTGTGAAAGATTTCACATTTTACTCTTCGGTACACAATTCTTATTCCATAATTGATATGTTCTTGTCAGATAGCAATTCAATAGAGAAATGCAACTCTGCGACTATTGGGAATCTGACATGGTCTGACCAAGCTCCAGTTTTCATAGAAATCAAAAATAAGGATGAATTCAAATCAAGATCTAAATGGAGACTTAATGAGTCTCTATTAATATCTCCAATCTTTAAGGAACAACTTACCAATTTAGCCAAGGAGTTTATAGAAATTAGTGATAATGGGGCAGTTTGCTGCAACTTTATGGTGTGCTTTTAAATGTACCATGCGGGGCTTCATCATAAAACAAGGTGCAAATATCAAGAAATCGAAGGGAATGATCTTCTCAGATCTTTATATTAAATTGGCACAACTAGAAACTAGGAATAAGCTAAACCCCTTAACTTTGATATCTAGTGAGATAAGAGCAACTCAACTTATGATTAACAATAAACTAATAGAGAAGTCCAATAAATATCTATCAATGTTAAAACAAGACTGGTACTATAGCAGTAATAGAGCCAGTAAAAACTTAACAAACAAGATTAAAAGAAGAACTAATAAAAATAGCATTAATAAAATTATTCTAAATGGCAAACTCTATTTAATTCTGAAACAAATTAGTGAGGCTTTCAGAGTATATTACAACTCACTGTATAATTTACCAGACATAACAAAAGATAAATTACAGATAAGCACTTTTCTAGATTGGCTGCACCTACCTAAACTTTCTACTGTGAAGCTGGCCAATTTAAATGCATCTATTCAAATTTCTGAAATAAGAAATATCATATGCAACCTGAACCTACGGAAATCTAAAGCCCCTGGTCCAGATGGGTTCTCTTCCCCCTTCTACCAATTATTGGATCTGGTTATTTCCCCACTTATATTAAAAATGTTCACAGAGATTTCACTAAAGAAAAGATTTCCAACTGAAATGCTACAAGGTACGATAATTCCTATTCCTAAAATAGGGAGAGATTTAAGCAAAGTTACAAATTATCGTCCTATTTCTTTAAAAAAATTGGATATAAAAATGTTTTCAAAAATTTTAGCTGAAAGATTAAGTGGAGTAATGTGGGATTTAATACACCCAGATCAAACCAGGTTTCTAATAGGCAGAAACGGGGAGGACAAAACACGCAACATTCTAAATCTTATCCATGAATTACAAGACTCTAAAACCCCTGCTGCTTTTATAGCTTTAGATGCCCAAAAAGATTTTTGGGACTGAGTGGACAATTCCTAGATAACACACTGGCCTTATATAAAAATCCACATGCTAAAATATCAGGATTAAGTTTAGACTGTAACATCTTTAACATTGATAATGGCACAAGACAAGGATGTCCTCTAGCTCCCTTCAATCAATCCAACAAAATTAGGGGAGTAACAACGGGTCCATATGAACATAAAATTTCATTGTATGCGGATGACATTCTTCTTACATTAACCTCACTTGAGACATTAGTCCCTGAAACTATAGAACGCATCTGGACTGTATTCTAACTGCAAACTCAATATAGATAAAACGCAAATTATTGATTTCAATATGGAAACCCCTTGAATAGAAGATATGAAAACTAGGGTAGCCTTCCCCTGGGGCCAGAACTCTATTGATTATTTAGGTATTAAAATCTACCGGAATTTTGAAGATATAATTAATAATAATTATATGCTGCTTCTTGACTGTTTAAAAACTCAATTAAATGAATGGAAACGATTGGAAATTTCTTGGCTTGGCAGACTAAACACATTATAGGCATATGTTTTACCTAGGATAATTTATTTCGAACTATCCCATTCTTAGTGCCCTTAAAGATCCTAAACCAATTTGATAAATTGTTTTCTTCATTCATATGGTTAATCAAGAAACCAAGAATTTCAAGTTCCATATTAACTAGAAAGCTTTCCCAGGATGGACTTAACTTTCCTAATTTACAAAATCTACATAAAATTTATATGTTTGGACATTTTCTAGCATGGGATATTAAACGCGACCAGGATTTAGGCTGGTACACATAAAAGAAATGGAAATGTCACAATATTGATCCATCTCAATTCTATTGGCTTAATTTGAAAATTATAAAGAAATTATGAGTATCTAACCCCTTAATATTGAACATCTTGAATAATATGTTCAGTTTTAAGGAAGAATTTGGCTCTAAGGCATCATGGTCACCTCATATTACGGTAGAAATGTTACAGCTACTTCTTAAAGTCCTATGGGATTACCAAGATAGAAGAGATTTGGTCTCCTTCAGAATTATATCCTTATATTGCAAGACAAATTCGCTCTTCCAAATAAGGAATACTTTTCTTATTTAAGAAATACAAGCTTTATTAAATCTAACCCTATAAATCCACTGACTGTTTTAGACAGATTTAATTTCTAGAATGGGGAAAATGTTAGATCAGGAGCTCACCTT
This sequence comes from Spea bombifrons, assembly GCF_027358695.1. NCBI lineage: Eukaryota > Metazoa > Chordata > Amphibia > Anura > Pelobatidae > Spea > Spea bombifrons. The sequence goes on from NC_071091.1 coordinate 46,627,948, forward strand.
AGAGAAGCCTAACACATCTTGAAATGGGAAACAGATTTAGGAATTTCCTACTTGATCGAAGTTTGGCAGGCTGCTTGGATTAATTTAAGGAAAGCTATTCATTGTATAAATCTTCATGAGCAGTTTTTTAAATTACTCTACAGATGGTATGTTCCAACGACCCTACCTCTAATAAATGTTGGAAATGTCATTCAGAATTGGGGCTCACATTTGGTGGAACTGTGACAAATTGTCTAATTTAAAACTTGGAATTATGAAACTATTTAAAAATATGTTTGGAGTTGATTGGATTATATCCCCACAATCTTTTCTATTTCATATAGATATACCTCTAAAAAATAAACCAACTGTAGATTTATCTATCAATGTATTAGTGGCAAAAAGAAATTGTATTGGAAATCAGCAGAATCCCCAAATTGACCAAATTGAACCAAATTGACTATCAACAAAAAATGGAGAAACACTTATTTAGAATTTACAATAATATTAAAAAATATGATACAATTTGGTTGCCCTGGCGAAATGTGATCTATGGAAGTGACCAAATTTAACTCCTTGGCAATTTTTTTCTTGTCGCTGTTCCTCCCCAATAGCTCATAATCCCTATATAATGTGGGTTCTGATAAACTTGCCTAAGGTATGAACAGATTCCTTCTTCTTCCCACTAACATATAATACCACTACCACCATAATCACCAACGCTATAAGACTGGAATATCATAGGCTCAGATTCCACTCTTCCCAAAATATACCAGAGACCACCGACGTTCAGCTACAGGAGAAGTCACAATATCAGAGATCTGATTGTTAAAACAGAACCCCAACGCTGCTACAGTTCCACCAAGCAAGCTGCAAAACCAGGATGCTACAGATGCTCCGGTTGCGTGACCTGCAGTCATATGCAGATAGGAACCTCTTTCCCTCATCCTCACACGGGCAAACATACCGATAAAGCATCACATAACCTGCACTACTCATGTTATATACTTGATCACTTGTCCCCGTGGATTAAGTTATGTGGGTAAAACAGATCTAACACTTTGTGACCGCATCAGAGGTCATCGTTCTACAATCATTACAGCATTTAGGGATTCTAAATTGGACAAACATGTTGATAAACATTTTTTACAGCATTCACATCGTCTGCCATGCTTACGCTTTATTGCAATTGATCATGTACCACCATTGCCCCACGGAGGTGACCGTTACAACAACGTACTAAAAAAAGAGACTTATTGGATACACCGCCTAGATACGGTCACACCTAAGGGTCTCAACGAATAAATTTATTTTTCTATGTTTCTCTAATATAGAAGTTTTTTTATTATAACAGGTTGCCTAATTTTGGATATAATAGTTTCTTGTTTTGAGTATGTATTCTGTAGTCGCATATAGTGTTTTGTGGAATTACATCTGTTTTTTTACATGTGAATACATTTTAACATATTTTACATTGGCATTTCCTATTAATTTGTATTATGAATAGTGTTTATTGTTCAGCCTCTTTTATGATATGGTATCATGTATCTTAAAAAACTTGTTTAGTTTAGTATTATATTGTCACTTTGGGTCATGTATGAGCACTATTATGTGGATTATCCACACATCACATATTATTATATGTTTTATTCCGTTTAAATATTTTTCCCATCATATACACACAATGTAACATAGCTTTCACGCGCAGTACTCTGGCACTCATACACAACTATCCACTACACCTTTTTTTTTTACTTTGGAGCACTCCACATCAGTTTTGATTAGAGCATGTCCTCATTACAGCTGGTTATCATGAGGAACACATTACACCATGAACTGGCTACACGACCACGTCCTACACAGGATAGTACACTTAATTTATTCAGCTATAAATTTGCCACAGATTGCATCATTTATTGTTCTTGAGAAGGGCTCATTGAGAGCCGAAACGTTGGACCTTCACTAAGCCAATAAACTTTATAAAAAGAAGACCCGTTGAGTGCATCAACTTTATTTGCATGCTGTATACAGTTTTTGGATTGTTAGCACCCGGGCATATTACAACTGTTTCCAGTCAAGTGAGTGCGTTACAAACTATATATTTTGTGTGTATATATATATATATATAAAGTCCAAAGTGTACAATTGCACACGAACCTTAATTTCTCTGCCCGGTGCCTGGTAACTGGAGCAGTCATGTATATAAATTCCAAAATTAGTTACCAGCACTCCTGGGACTTGGTTTCAATAAATCTCTCAAAACTCTGTGTTACAAGTCAACGTTTCAGTCTTTTATTTTCAGACTTTCATCAGGACATAACAGAGACATAACGTGTCTAACATTTATAATATGTGTAATTACAATCATTAGGAACAGAACTTACTGCACCTGAAGTGTTCACAATCACCAAGCTCGGCGTGTATCTCAACAATGTGCACATGCACGTGACGTCATGGCAACGTTTACTAGAATTAACCAAATAGTTGGTCTAATATAAATCTGTGCCGATACGGAGATCTAAGTGAAATGCCCGTGTATTATACGTGTCTAGTGATATGATGCCTTTTTAGAAAACTAGGCTCATATATATATATATATATATATATAGGTACTGTGAAGATTTAACCTCCGGACTAAACATAAAATTCATTGGCAATATTGAATATAACAAAGTACGTAGCTACTCCACATAGGGGTAGAAATAACCTGTATAATATCAAATCATGGTAGTAACAGGTAGGTATAAATAGTGTAAGAACAAATAATAATAACATCAAAAGTGACTCTATATATCGTAAATCTATCATTTATAATACTGTGAAAAAAATGTGCAAACCTGAGCAAACATACATTTATACCTGATAAAGTCTACTAGCTTATGTCTATAGACATTCACGTTTTAATTATGATATACCCAATAACCATCCCCAATTAAAATTATGAACTCACTGACATAGTGTATAGTTGCAGTGATTGTATCCACCAAGCATATACTCTTTGTGGATCAAAAAGGGTTATAAACCATAAATCACTCACCCCTTTAAAGGGACAGTAGTCTTATCTGGTACCCTCATATTTACCATAGCCTTAAGCCAATCTGATATCTTAGCATTCTAGCTATCAATACCACTTCTCAAAGTATTCGAGTGGTTATTCACTTCACACACTTAACTGAACAGTAGTTTCACTTTACATGTATTTAAAAATCACATATCAAATAAATAAGGAAAATGTCAATTTGTCATTCTGCCCTGCTGGGGCCATAGTTTCCAATTGTTCAATCCAAAATGTCTCTCGCTGTAATAAGGTTTTACCTCTGTCACCCCCTGTTTGAGACTCGGGGACATGGTCAATCACTATGAAGCGAAGAGAAGACAATAGATGTTTCCAGGGAACATTTGTTAAGTACTGCAGTCCCATCTTTACATACTTGGGCTTGTCCAAGTCTATTTCTTTGTTCTTTAGCCGTAATAATTGGAACACAATTGGAATCTTTGCTACTGGTGTCAATCGGTAGTTCCAAACTCATAATATCCCATAATATTTTTTGTGCTTCATCTTTTGTGAAATACAGTGTATCAGCTTGTGTGGCAAGCGCACCAGCCCGTTGCATAAAGTCTTCCATCTGGCTCAATTAGTTGCACAGGGTCCACAGGAATGTTCATGCATGAAATAGTTACAAAGTAGATATTTCTCAATGCAAATATACAATATGTGTGCAGTTCAGTCCTGAATTTAAATTAATAACTCAATACGGGGGTGCTAATTGTATAATCGAGCAAATACCGTATTTGCTCGATTATAAGACAAGGTTTTTTCCAGAGCAAATGCTCTGAAAAATTCCCCTCGTCTTATAATCGAGGTTGTCCTCTAATCAGACCTCATTCTGCTGGGGCCAGGCTGCTTACCGGGCTTTGGTCGCGAGCAGCGTCCAGGAGAACAGGAAGCTAGCACAGTCCTCACATAACTCTGCCTCCCCGCTCCTTCCTCTGGGGGCGGGGCCAGAGAAGTTGCTCTCACAGCCGGACCCCTGCAGAAGTCTGCGAGTGGGAGATCTGCAGTTCAGGTAAGGGGGTGGGGGAGGGTTTTTGCACAAGTATGGAATGAATGAGTATTTAAATGTTTGTGAATGAGTGTGTGTGTGTGATAGCATGGATGTGTAAGGGGGGTGGGGGTGGTAGCATGGCATAGGGAGGCTGTAATCACACTACTATCATCCACAGGTTCCAGCATGTACTGGCTGCCTTGGCTTGATAGGAGTGTGATTGCTGTTAGCAGTTATATATATATATATACCTCCAGAAATGCATTTTAACCCCCTATATGCCACTCAGCCCCATGATATGCCTTTTAACCCCCTATATACCAGAGTGGCATATGGAAAAAATAGAACCATATGGGAAAAATGATGGACTGAAGGTTGTTTGTCTCCTCCAGCACAGACTTCCCCAGAAACAGCAGTCCCCACCAGGATATGACTTCACATTTTAGTGCAAAGCACACAGCAAAAGTGAATGCTGATTCTATCCAGTAGAACACCAGGAAAAAGATGTCCATGCCCTTGGAAGTAAAGGTAAGGTTATGGTGTCACAGGCTTATCTATTATACTGTTAATATATTCTTATAGTGTATCACAGTGTCTGTGTAGGCATGTGCAATTGCAGTGTATATGTATGTTTATTTGGGAGGCATGGGTGTGTGGGCCGTATCTGTATGTGTGGGCAGGCGTGTATAAGGGTAGTGCATATGTGTGTGTATTGGCAAGCGTGTATGTGCAGGCAAGGGCAGTGTATATGTGTCCTCCATGAAATATCTCCAGGCCTATTCCTTGTTAAAATAAGTGCGTGTGTCACTGAATGCAGCATTTGGGCACAAGAGAATATTGACGAGGTGCCACGGTTAAGGTATACAAAAACAGATTATAATGATGAAAGCTGGCTGATCAGGAACAGGACTACTCTAGTGTTGTGGTTGCTGCCTGCTTTCATACAAGCATCATGTCATCAACTGGGCGGAACTGGCAGGTACATAAAAAGACAGTTGACAGTTGTTGCTGTCTGTCTCACAACTATTGGTGCTAAAACATATGATATTCTAAAAGTCCTGATACACCCAGACAAGCCGTGCAACAAGTCTTTATCTGAAATTATACAGATTGGTTGTAAATACATATAAAGTTTTGTTGATTCAAGATCAACCTTTATTTTATTTGATAATCTTATAATCTATTAGTCCTATTTGCTTATGTAGATGTATTTATCTATTTATTTATTTATTCAGTATATTTATTAAATTATATTAAATATCTATTTTTTTGGAGACTACCGGCTCCAAATGAGTATGGGGGGCGGAGCTTGGATGACGCATGGTCTCCTGGTTCCCGATGCTGTGCCTCGCTATGCCACGTCGGTTACTATAGTTACCATGACGCCACGGAAGTCTCGCATTATGTTCTGTCTATTGCGAGACCTCTTTAAGTCTATAGATAATGTCAACACCCTCTGTGACGCTACGGAAGTCTCGCGGTACATGGTTTTTATCGCGATACTCCATTTGAATAAATAGACAACGTCTCTGTAGAGTCAGTTATGCGCCGTTTCCTTGCAGCTGAGGAAGTTTTAAACGAAACACGTCCTGCATTTGGCGCCAGCCTGGCCAGGCATAACTTACTCTACAGTGAGTTTTATATTTTATTATTTTTTGTATTGGTTATTGATTGTCTTTATTTCAGTTATTTAATGTTTTTTTTTTGTTTTAAATGTACTTTTAATATTTGTTTTTTATTTGCCTAATGTTTGTTTTCTTTATTTATAATTGATTAATAAATTCTATATTTTTTTTATATCTACATATTTTTTGAGCGCTGTCTTTTCTTAGTTAAGATTTTAATCCAACATTTCTAACCGCGGCCATTACAAATTGCTGAGCGTTTCAAGTTTTATAGTCGGCGCCAAGGGATACATGAGACTGTGTCTGTGATAGTACTCAGCTTGAAGAAATTGTGTAGCTCCTGTAGTTTTGGAGATAACATGAATATGTCTCTTAGAGATCAGTTTGTTATGGGTATTGCTAGAGAATTAATACAAAAGAGACTTTTGACAGAAGAGAGCCTGACGTTTCATAAAGCATTAGAGATTGCTTCTGTTTTTGAACAAGCCACATCAGATACTTGTT